>NW_027445104.1:0-17500 GCF_048569485.1 Anomaloglossus baeobatrachus | reverse complement strand
GGCTTTAGATATAATTTGAAAGGTAAAATAAAAAAAAAAAAATATACAACTCTACGATTCCTAGCAACTATTACTATGCCAAAAGAAACATACTGCAAATATAAGGCAAATTTTGCAAACAGTAAGAAAATTCAAACAACTAATATATGTAGAAAAAAAAGCAAAAACCCAAGAGAATAACATCAAAGGTCGTAGATCTTAAGGGTTGGGTTAAATGTAAGAGACCACAGATACCACCTCTCAGCATATCTAGAAAAGTTACCTTCCTTCGGGGCTATGTTGTACTCATAGATGTTGTGTAAGGAAACCCTATCTATAACTTCTTGTATTATAAAACACGATGTAATAAACTATGTAAGTGGCAAACAACAGTTTTCAACAAAAACATACTAAATAACATTTAGTATATTGCTTATACTTGAGTGAAAAATGTATTCTATCATAAAAATGATTAAATGTCTGATGTTCACATTGTACTACAATACATTTTTCACTTAAATATAAGCAATATATGTGGGAGTCGGAATCGTAGTCGGTGCAAGGGAAATTGAGGAGTCGGAGTCGAAGGTTTGGCTTACCGACTCCACAGCCCTGGCAACAAGATCTATAAAATTGCTGCACTACTAAACCCAGGAAAAAAAATGCACAAAACTAAAACTATGTATATATATTTTTTTTTTTAATACAGCTGACAAAAATGTGGAATAAAATGTGATCAAAAAGTCATATAAATAAAAATTGTAACACTCAAAACTAGTGATGAGCGATCCTGCCAAGGATCGGGTCAAGATCGCCCAACCCGCCTGAGGTCACCGATTGGATTGGTGATCCTTGCCGATCCTAGCTGAACCCATTAAATTCAATGGGAGGCAAAAGTGATGTATTGTAAAATTGTTTGATGGGGGAACTGTAATAGAAAGAAAATAAAAAGGGTTAAAGCAGTACATATTTACCGAGTGTCCATGAGGCTGCAGTGCTACTTTCGAGTCCGCTAATTATCCCTCATCCATATTCACTGCTTTCCCCTTACACCGGCATCTTTGATTAAACTTTTACCACGACCCGACCCTCTGAGACAAGTGTCTGTGCTTGGTTGAAATAAAAAACGCTGTGTCCTTATACTGGTGATAAATAAATACTTAAAAAAACAAAACAAAAAAACGGTATGTGGTTCCCCATAATTTTGTTTCCCAGTTAAGATAAAGCAAGCTGGGGGCTGGTATTCTCAGGCTTAAAAAGACCATGCTTATTGGCCCCCAAGCCTAAAAATAGCAGCCTGCAGACAGCCAAGGATAGCCGCATCAACTAGATGCGACTATCCCGAAACTTCAATTGGCTCTTCCCGATTGCCCTGGTGCGGCAGCAATCAGAGTAGTAATGGGTTCATAACAGCTATGAGCTGCCACTAAGCCCTGGATTAGTGATGGGCAGGGGTCTATGAGATCCCCCATCACTAATCATATAAGTAAAAAGAAATAAAACACAAACACGGAAAAATCCTTTACTTAAAAAAACAGTCTTGACTGCAGCCAATCAGAGATGCCAGTGGGCAGGGAAAGCGGTGAATACGCATAAGAGATAATCATTGTCCCCGGAAGAAGCGCTGCAGCTGCGGGGAGACTCGGTATGTCCTGCTTTAACCCTTTTGTGTCTTTCTTTTTTTTTTTTTTTACAGTAGCCAATCACAGTCATACCAATACTTGACATCACTGTGATGGGTAGGTAGAGGATGGTTTTACCATCCGAATATTTACCGATCCTTGGCAAGATCACCCACTTTTGCGGTAAATGTTCGGATGTCCAATCCCAATTCGGTCAAAAATCGTACGATTTTAACATTTTCCGATCTTTGCTGATCAGGATTGCTCATCTGTACTGAAAACGTCATCTTGTCCTAAAACTAAAAACAAAACAGCCATACAGCTCAGTCAGCTAAATAATAAAAAAAGCTATATTTCTCAGCCTACAGCAATTCAGAAACTTTTTTTTCTATAAAATAGTTTTTATAGTTTAAAAGAAGCAAAAAAAAGTATAATTTTGGTAGGCTGTAATTGTGGTGACCTGAAGAATAAAGCGGTCATCACTTTTATGACTTGGTGAACAGTGTAAAAAAAAAAAAAAAAAGAATAAAATGCTGAATTGATGTTTCTACATAACTTTGCCTCACAAAAGGTGGAAACGAAAGTGATCAAAAAATGCGTCCTAAAATTTTACCAATGAAACTCCAACACATCCCACAGAAAACAAGCCCTCACATGACAATTGTCAGCACAAAAATAAGAATATTAGAGCCTTCAAATTTTGGTGAAAAACATTTATCTATTTAACAGTGTTTTTAGTGTGATAGTAGCCAAATATAAAAACACAATATAAATCTGGTATTGCTGAAATCGTTCTGACCATTAGGAATGAAGACGCCTAATCATGTATTCCATAAGGTATAAGGAGTAAAAAATAAAGCCAAGTCTTCAACTGCTGTTGATTTGTTTATTCTTCCTCCCAAAGATCGCACCATAATGAGGCAGAAGGGGTTCACATTGAGCTCTTGTCTGGCCTGTGGTCCGGCGGTGTCTATCTTTTTACGCGTCTATTTAGGCATGCACGATAGTGTGATGAACAAGAGAATTGTTCACCTTTAAGATGGACACCGCTAAACAGAGGCCAAATGGAATCCGGAGTAACAGTGCTGCCTCATTAGTGAGCGATTCACATATTTCAGAGAAGTAGATGGAAACCGTGATGTAAGTGCTCAGTATAGAGCACAGGATAAACGTAAACTGATCCAAAACATTCTGTACCCTAAATTGACAAATAGCATTCAGTTCAACCCACAAAAACACAATTCCCCACTCAGGTGTGTCATATGTTGAAGGAAATATTGGGGGCGTTCACGTTATTGGTAGCACAAAAGACTAATGAAAAGCGTTATGGCTCCTCCTCAAAACAGAAATCCAGCAAAATCTGTGCTCCCAAATTTACATACTCCCCTCCCTTCTGTGCCTAAGGCCCCTTCACACTTTTGTGTCTCCAGTACATGTGACGTCCGTTTTCACACGTACCGGAGACATAGGCACACGTAGACCCATTAAAATCAATGGGTCTGCGCACACATCGGTGTTTTCACATGGACCGTGTGGGGCATATATGTGTCCGCGTGCTCCACACGTAGACATGTCTGTTTTTCTCTGGCAGCATGGATGTCACATGCACCGCACGGATGTGCTCTGTGTGACATCAGTGTGACACGTACTGGAGAAAACCACATTTCTGTGAAATAAAATTAATTTCTATACTCACCTTCTTCAGCCCTGCTGTTTCTGCCGCTGCTGTGACTTGCTTACGACCCCCGCCCATTATACTCATCACATATTCACTGCACTTCGGGCCGGAAGCAGCAGCAGGGAGTCAGCAGGGACGGAGACGGCAGAGTGAAAGACATCAGCACCACGGATAGCAGCAACCAGGACAGGTGAGCAGAAAGTTCCTGCTCTCCATGTGTTATCACGGATAGCACACAGAACATTTGTGAGCCAAAATCACGGCACATGGAGGGCCGTACGCAAATTTACATATCCGTGCAAAACGTGCATGATTTTCATGTACGTGGAAAGAGGCGTAAGCCACAGTTAACGTCCATATGTTGGCATTATTGTAGTGAGTAGTGCCCATTTAATTTACGAGGTGTGTGTCTCCAGAAGCATGGGTTGGGCACAAGAGAACTAAGAGAGATAAGAGAACTACAATATACTGGGCACGACAAGGGCTTATTTGCTATTTTTAATTCTCCCACATTCACTGCATTTGACTTCATGGGTGTTCCCTTCCCTCTAGAGTCCTGCCGTATTACCAAACAATACTGTACGGTCACTGTATTGCCTCGTTCAGGAGAAATGGTGCAACATATTATGATGCATTTATTGACTTATTCCCCTTGTGAAAATAGGAAATCTGGGGTTAAACCAAAATTTTAGTTGTAAAAATGTAATTATTTTTTCTTCATCTCCTAAAGCCTAAGCCATACGGCGAGAAAATCGGTGCGAGTGGAGTGCGATAAAACATCGCATTCCACTCGGACCAAATTTAGCCTGTGTGTCAACGCACATGAGCGATTATTTTCTCAGCCCTAATCTGACCGAGAAAACAATCACAGCATGCTGCGATTGTAGTGCGAGACTCTTTTCTCTCGCACCCATTCAAGTGAATGGGGCGAGAGAAAAATCACGGTACACCAGTGTACCGCGTGTGCAGAGCGAGAATCGCAATAGCCGGCTACGGAGGAGAGAAGGGAGATAAATCCCTCCCTCCCCTACTCCGTGCCGGCCTGCCCCTCTGCAGCGCTGGCCCGCCCCTCCTCAGAGGCGGCTCGCAGCTGAGGTCCATTCGCACAGTCGGACCTCACTTGCATGGATACTAGCATGACACTCGCCTCCTGCTGTTCTGCCAGCGCGAGCAGAGTGTCATGCGAGCATCATAGTAGTGCCCCATGTGGCCCTGACCTAATAGTGTAAAATTTTATGACACACCTGTAATGTCAATATGTTCACTGCGCCCCTAGAAGAATTCATTGAGGGGTGCAGTTTTTTAATGGGTCACTTGTGGGGGGTCTATGCTGTTCCGACACCTCATGGGGGTTTGCCAATGTGTCATGGAACCTCTAAATTATTCCAGCTAAATCTGAACTCCAATATGGCACTCCTTCCTTTTTTCACTTTGTACTGCGCCTCAAAAGTAGTTTTTGATCACATATGGGGTACTGCTGTACTGAGAAGAAATTTCACAACAAATTGTATGTGTCACTATCTCTCGTTACCCTAGTGAATTTAAAAAAATTGGTGTTAACGCAACATTTGTGAAGTTAAAAAATTTATTTTTTCATTTTCGCAGCTCAACTTTATAAAATCCTGTGAAGCACCTAAAAGTTCGAGGTGCTCACCAAACATCTAGGTAAATTAATTGAGGGGTCTAGTTTCCAAAATGGGGTTACTTGTGGGGGGATATCAGGGAATCTCCAAACGCAACATGGCGTCTGCTAATAATTTCAGCCAATTTTGCATTCAAAAAGTCAAATGGCGCTCCTTCCTTTCCGAGCCCTGTGGTGTGCCCAAACAGCAGTTTTCCCACCACATAATGGGCTATTGGCGTACTCAGGAGAAATTGCACAACAAATTGTACAGTGCATTTTCTCCTTTTACCCTTGTGAAAATGAAAGATTTGGGGTTAAAGCAACATTTTTGTTCTAATGATGTAATTAATTTTAAGGCTCAACATTATAACATTCTGTGAAGCACCTGAGGGTTTAGGTGCTAATCAAACATCTTGATAAATTCCTTCAGGGGCCTAGTTTCCCTTCACATTGCTTTAGTTCATGTAAAGAACCTAAAGGATTAATAAACTTCTTGGATGTGGTTTGGAGCAGTATGAGGTTTGCAGTGTGTGTGCAGTGACATCCAGGAGGTCATTGGAGTTCCCAATGACCTCTGATGACCTCCTAATGACACCCGCACTACAGCGGGTGTCACGGCGGTGACTTTATTGATTTCATCAGCGTTCATTAGTAACTCCGATGACCTCCTAGACGTCACTGCACACACTGCTTGCTGGATACTCACCTGTCACCGAAAATACTGTCCCCGGCGCGGTCCCTGGCGATGCTCCTGCTTCCAGGTCCAAGGTGCAGTGAATATGCAATGAGCATAATTAGCGGGGGGTCAGAAGCAGGAGAAAGCGAAGCTGTAGGAAGAAAGCAGCGCTGGATACAGGTGAATATAGAAAATCTTTTTATTGCAAAGACACGTGTTTTCTCCGGTACGTGTCACACTGATCACATCAGTGTGCGATCCGTGATGCCGAAGAAAAAATGGACGTGTGTGGGTGCGGGGACATGTGGGACCACACAGACGTGTGTGTGTGTAACTCTACAGAATAACATGGGTGCATATGGCAACCGTGTTAGAAAGGGATGTTACAAGTACCTGAAACATGGACGTCTGAAACTGGCCTAAAAGATAGTGATGCCCCCGTACAATGACTGCTGCCCCTCGCTTGCCCTAAACAAATTCTAACAAGTAAAACAGGAAAGTCCAGCTCAAATGAACAGTTGTTTCTTTTCTTGAGAATTTCAAGTACACGGGACATTATAGCGTTTTCCTTGTGAAAAATTTTAAGTCCCGTCACTCCCGTGTACTTGAAATTGTTAAGAAATAAAGAAGCAATGTTCATTTGAGCTGGACTTTCCTGTTTCACTTGTACGATTATCAGGCCGTGGCAGGGTCTCTGTTCTGGCTCTGAACAGAGAGTGGATGCAGAGATGGTGAGCTGGATTTGTTGCTACTATTACTAAACAAATTCTATTTTTTTTTTTTATTTTTTTATTTATCCACAAACTCGAGCTTGGATAAAAAATAGTAAAAATCAAGTATACAGGTACAACAAAATCAAATAATCTGAAACATATGCCTCAGAGCCTGATAGGCAGAATGGGCCCACCACAAGCTCAAGTCTGGAACTAAGTTTTAATAGAGCTATAAAGGATATAACCCATGAACAAAAAAAGAAAGAAAAAGAAAAGCGACAATTAAAAGGAAAGAACAAGAAAAGAAGGGCACAAACATGCATACTGGGGATGTCTAGGGTGGACGCAGGGGGGAATCTAGTGAAATCCAAGGGAAAGGGGGAGGGAACTCCAACCCCCAAGGGCACAGGCACCCAGTACCCAAAATATTCTATCTTCCGGTCATCAGCGCCTCATAATTCTCTATATATTTAAAATCCAGCCAAGGAAACCAGGTTGTGTAAAAGAGCTCATACCGATCATAGATAGAGGACATCATATCCTCCATTTGCATGAGGTTATTGACCCTAGAGGCCCACATGGCCAGTAAGGGGGGAGTGTCAGACTTCCATTTCAGAGGGATGCACAAGCTAGCGTCCATCACCAAAAATCTTAGCAGAGAATGCTTAGGTTCTGTGCGCACGTTGCGTATTTTCATGCAGTTACGCTGCGATCTGCACTGCAGCGTAACTGCATGTGTCCTGCGACCCCAGCACGTGGCGTATTAGAACGCAGCGCTTCGGCTGCTGCCCGAAGCGCTGCGTTCTAAGAAGTGACATGTCACTACTTTCGTGCGCTTTGCATGCAGCCCCCGCTCTGTCTATGGGAGGGGCTGCACTCAGAGCGCATGAAATCGGCTTTTCATTACGGACTCTTTCTGCAGCGATTTGAAGCGCACGTGTGCTGTTCAAATAGCTGCAGAAATTTCTGCAGGGACAGAATGCAACGTGCGCACATAGCCTTATAGTTGTTTATTGATGACTCCGACAGCTGCAACAGAAACCGTTCCGGAACCAGCTCCTGAGTCGTACCAGTCACATACTTTAATCGCTCCCCCCACATCCAACCAGAACCTCTGTAAAGCGGGGCAAGACCAAAAGATGTGTACAAAATCAAGCTCTCCCTCACAAAATGTCTAGCAAGAGTGATGCGTCCCCGGGAAATCTGATGCAGTTTGGTCGGGACCCTATACCATCTCGCTAATAAATTAAAGTTAGCTTCTTGATCTAATTGAAGCCTTGTGGGCAAAGACCAAGATTGTCCCTATTTGCTCGTCCGACAGTGTGATCCCCACCCAGGTCCCTCTCCCACTTTCGTAGATACTCCGAGGGAGAAGCATCCTCTAGATTTGACAGAGGGCATAGACCAGAGAGAGAGAATGCGGCACTGTTCCCCCTCCCAAACACACCTTCTCGAACTCAGTGGGGGGCCAACGTAATGGTCAAAAGTGGGTAGGGAGCAAATAAAGTGTTTGAGTTGCATAGATCTCCATAGCACGAGCGAGCCCGGTGACTCCGCGTCCTGAAGATCAGCCAAAGAAGGCTACCCGCACCCAGTCCCAAACTGACAAGCTCTGAACCTGGTACCTATAATCTAACTGCTGAAAACTGGATCTGCAATGCTGGGGAGGAACTCAGGGGAGCCTATAATGGGTGAGAGCGGAGAGGGCACAGGGAGCAAGTACTTTCTGAACGTACATTGAGAGCAACACTCCAACGTTGCACCGATGGTCTGATGGGACCTCAAAGTCTGGGAGGGAATGTTTGTGACTCAAAGAGCGGCCGAGAGAAAGATATTCAAAAAGCTTTCCTTCTTCCTGGGAATGACCTCTCCCAGCAAGGGTGACAAGCTACTCGCCACTATCCTCGTAAATAACGTCAAGTCAGCATTAAGGAGGGAAATGGGGAGGTAGCTTGAGGAAAGGGTGAGATCCTTACCCTCCTGTGGAATCACTACGATTTTGGCAGCCATCGTATCCCTGGGCAGGGGAGGCGAGGGGGGAAAGGGTCACATTGTTGAAGGCCTGTAAGAATGCTGAGTAGAGGAGAGGACCCATATTCTTATAATAAATTCATGGAAATACATCTGGTCCCAGGGCTTTCCCCAACAGGGAATACTTGATAGCAACCACAAGCTCTGACTCCGAGATCGGTCTCTGCAGCTCCAAGTGATCCCCAGGTCTGATCCGCTTCATACCCGACCTATGGATATACACCTCTATATGTTTGCGGAGGTCCTCTAGGGACTTCTCCGACCGGAGGGTGTCGATGGAGCAGAGTAAGAGTAAAAGTCCCTAAATGCCACTGCAATTTCCTTAGGCAGGACTGCTGACCCTCCACCAGAAGACCGCACTAAAGGGACATACCCCTTTAGCCTCTGAGTCCATAATGTTCTTGCGAGGGTTCTGCTGCTCGTTTCCAAACTTGTAAAAATGGCATCGGCACCGGGCCAAAGCACTTTGAGCCTTGACGTTCAGCAGGGCGCATCTCATTTCCTAACCAAGAGGGTACCTACGGTAACGTCTAAGGAACCCTTATGGTTAAGTTCTAACTGGCGAATTTCGGACAGAAGAGCAGTGACCTCCTCGGCTCACTCCCTCTTCAGTCGAGCCCCATGCTTAATAAAAAGCTTCCTAGTGACACATTTGTGCACCTCCCAGACCACAATCGGTGACACCTCTCCGGTTGCATTGCCTTCCAGATATTCTTTCAATCCTGTCCGCACCTCCTCCATTACCGTCGGATCAGCCAATAACGAAGTATTCAAGGTCCATTGACTGTCTAAAAATGGGGTTCCACAGCCTAACTGAAAGGGTAATCAGCGCATTGTCCATCCTGGCATGTTCCCCACATCCTCATATATTCCTCGATGCTGGCATGTCCCCACCCCCATCCTGATATGTTCCTCCATCCTGGCATATGCCCCATCCTGATATGTTCCTCCATCCTGGCATGTCTCCCCATCCCGGTACAGCCGCACAGAGTTTAAAAAAAAAAAAAAAAGCATACTTGCCTTAAAATATCCACTCCACCACTGCGCGCCTCTGGGTCCTCAGTTTCTGCGTAGCTAGAAGACGTCAATACGCCGACAGAGGGCTCTGCGTGTCTGTCTGGCACTCGTGCCATAGGTTTGCTATCACTGCTCTAGGAGATGATGACCTTCTCCATGAACGAGTCAGAATGTGAGGTTCCAGATTCTTCATGAAATTTGTTGTTTGTTTGCCCTCGTCCAAGATGGAGTATGTTACCTCGTCTAGCCCTTGAACTTCCTGTGTGCCCTGCTTATAAGTCCTGGTCCGGGGTCCATTCCCTGCCTGAGTATTTTGTGCTACTGGCTCCTAGACATTCTGGCTTGCTATGGACTGCCTGCTGCATCTTAATTATGTGCTCTGCCTCAGCACTGTTCTTATGCAGGTCTCATTCATGACGGACTGTGCGCTGAATTTTTGCGGGGCTTACTTCTGTCCTAGGTAGTATACTGAAACGTTTTTTGTGCACTTAATTCTGGACATTTATTACCTGCTGCTGTGCTGATTATATCCTGGACATGTCACCATTTTGTTGCTGTGCTCATAAACTGGACATTCACCATCTGTTTGCTGCAAACATTTCCCTGGACATTCACCTCTGCTTACAATATTCTGGACATTCATGCTCTAGTTTGTTGCAGACTCATATCTATTCTGGACTTCGGCATATCAGTTGCTGTGCGCGTTATTCTATTTGCTGTCTGAACAGTTACATATAGTGTGGGTGCATTTACATTCTATTTGTAGTTGTATTCTGGTAGTCTCTGCCTAATTTCACTGTGTTTATGGTTTGTTTAATACAGAGCATTCACCCAACCCTTGTCTCAGTTTCGTTATATTAACTGCGATTAGATTAGTGTATCGACATAATTGTTACACAGTTGCTGCCATCCGGAGGTACGTTGAGCGTATCCCTCTTCTCCTTTCTCAGTGTTGGGGGACCTGACGTGTCCAACGAAAGCCAGCCAGGTAGAGACATCTCGAAGGACCCCAAAAAAGAGAACAGACTTGGAAGGTTTAAGTGCTTTTTAAGTAGGAACATTGACTCCCCCTTTTGGACTATGAGGTGGAACGGGTGACCCCAACGGTATGAAGCATTGACTTCCTTAATTCTACACAAAAGGGTGCAGCTGCCTTCTTATGAGAAGGGTTCTGCTGGAGACGTCTGGAAACAGTGACACCATAGCACCCTCCATATCCACCGGACCATGAGACCAGGCCCCCTGTAGGATCCGCTCTTTGTCCCTGTAATAATGCAAGTGGCACAAAACATCTCTTGGACAGGAGGAAAGATGAGCATTTGGCATGGCCACCCTATGGATCCTGTTGAATCATATCATGTATTAAAAATAACTAGCACTCTTGTATACAGACGCTCCTGGGACCAGTCCTTTGGAATGCCTTTCAGACGGATGTTATTTCTATGGCTTCTGTTCTCCTGATCCTCTAAGATCAGCGCCAGATCTCTTATGCGGTTATTAGATGTTTCACAGTCTCTCTCCAGTCGATCCAATCTGCCCTCCAAGGATTCCTGGGCCTGCTCTGTAGCAGTGACCCTATCATCCAGCACCCCCATCTCCTCTCTTATAGCTGTTAATGCTGATAGCTGGGCCTGCTCTATCCTTGTCATTATCTCCTCAAAGTCATTTTTGCTAGGCAAGGCCAGAATCAGTTCCCTCAGGGCCTGCAGATCTTGAGTGTCAGAGGAGCGCTGCATGGGTGTTAAGGAGCCATTGAAGCTGCCCCCATCCAATGCAGAGGGCTTCCCAGAGCTGAATATTGCCTGTACCCTCCATCTCTTGCGTGCCTCCTGAGAGATGTATCACCCCGGCCCCATCCTCCCCCCTCTGCCAGACTGCACAGAGGCCATGCACCCACTGTCCAAGCCTGTATCTGAGGCTGAGTCCCTCTTACATCCTCCAGTCTGGGCTATTACATGGAGAGACTCCCTGGGCCCCGCAACAACTTACAACATGTGCAGGCTCCCGTTGTTGTTTCGAGAAGTTCTGCCCGGAGCACACAGAGCTGGCCAGCGCCATCTTGTCTCCAGCCGTGCGCGGGTATCTGTCACGCTCCCCGGGTCCTCTGCTCCGCTTCCCGGCTCACCTGCTACGCTCCCCGCTCTCCAGCCTCCATCGCCCGCGCTTCCCAGGCCTCCTGGTCCCCGCTCCCGGCGCCCGTCGGCTTCCCAGCCCCAGCCCGGCTCTGCTGCGTCCTCCTCTCAGCTTCCTGCCCTGGCTTCTGGCACCCGGGCCGCGCGCATGCGCATTAGGGCGCGCGCGCGGTCACTGACCCTTTCTTAAAGGGCCAGTGTCCACTGACAGGAAATGTAGCACACAGGTACGGGGTATAAAGGGGTGCAATGTCCAAGGGGGCGGGGCCTGATCTTCGTGTTTCCCAAGCTAGGAGTCAGGTCTCCTTGTGTCTCTGTGCCATACTCACGTATCTCTCTTCTAGAGCTGATCCTGCCTCGCCATCCGGTCCTGCCGCATCCCGCTGCATATCTGCCATCCTGACAGTCCGTACCATCTCTGACCCCTGTGGTGACCCGTCATCTCGCTCCAACGGTTCCGGACTCCGCCTGACATCATCTCGGCTTCCGAACCTGAGCTCCGTCACCCGGACTACCATCAGTGACTCCGTGGTCCCAGGGACTTCTCTATTATACTCTTGTGCACGGACTGCCCTGCTACCTGTAGTGCTCCAGCTACCGGACCCCTTAGCATCATCTAGGAGTTCGGCCCAGTGGATCCACCTCCTGGGTCTGCCCTTCCACCTGGCCCTAACAGTAAGATCAGGCCATGGATCCCGCTGAAGCACTAGCGGCCTTGCAGGAGGAACTCCAACGCCAGCGTGAGACCCAGACCCGCATGCTGAACTTCATGACTTCGGTGGACGCCCGCCTTAACACGCTACAAGCGTAAATTACATCTTCAGCATCTCGGGCTTCCACTAGCCAATCCACGGCTCCAGCCCCCGTGGCAGCCTCTTCGGATGCTTCCAGACTTCGTTTGGCTTCACCACCCCGGTACGCCGGAGATCCCAAGACCTGCAGGGGTTTCATAAACCAATGCTCCCTCCATTTCACGCAGCTGCCGCATTTGTTTGCCTCCGACCAAGCCAAGGTCGCCTTCATCATGTCCCATCTAGAGGGTGAGGCACTGGCGTGGATGAACCCCTTGTGGGAGAAGGAGGATCCTGTGACCACGAACATCCAGGAGTTTCTGCAGGCATTCCGTGGCACCTTTGACGAGCCCGGACGCGCCTCCGCGTCTGCCTCATCTCTTCTCCGGTTACGTCAGGGGACTCTGACGGTGGGTCAATACGCAATCCGTTTTCGCACCTTGGCTTCGGAACTTGGCTGGAACAACAAGGCCCTAACTGCCGCCTTCTGGGAAGGACTCTCGGGTCGAATTAAAGATGAGCTGGCTGGTCGTGACGTACCATCCACCCTGGATGCCCTGATTACCCTAGCGACTCGAGTGGACATCCACTTTCAGGAGCGATCTAAAGAGGTGTCCCGTGAGAGACGTCCGGTACGGCATTCCTCTCCTCCGCAGAAGTCCGCCATTCTCCAGTCAACGGCATCTGGTGTCTCCGTCCATGAGCCCATGCAGGTCGACCGTGTGCGGCAGTCTGAACAACGTCGAGCAGAGCGGCTTGCCAAGGGCCTCTGCTTCTACTGCGGAGAGGGCACACACCTGCTACGCTCCTGCCCAGAGAGGCCGGGAAACTCCAAAGCCTAGGGTTGGTAGGAGAGGCCACCCTAGGTGCTGGGACTCTCTCAGACCCGGTTATGTGGACTGTACAAGTGTCAACGGGAGAGACGCGGTTCACGGCCGAGGCGTACCTCGATTCTGGGGCAGCAGGCAATTTCATCCAGCAAGCCACGGTGGACAAGTACCAGGTGCCTGTCACTCCACTCGACAAACCTCTCGTGATTGCCTCTGTGGATGGGAGACCCCTCTCTGACACCATCTCCTGGATCACCAAGCCGGTGGAACTACGTATCGGTGCCCTGCACACCGAGAACATCGCTCTCTACGTCCTTCCACACATGTCCCATCAAATCCTGCTGGGACTTCCCTGGTTACGGACACACGAGCCATCAGTCACCTGGGGCACTGGTGAAATCACCCGATAGGGCTCTTCGTGCCAGGAGAAGTGTCTGAAGACCATACAACCCATCCGACGACCTCCGGTTCCAGAGAACCTACCGGGACTGCCCTCGGCCTATTGGTCCTTCGCGGACGTCTTTGATAAAAAGGAATCTGAGGTACTTCCGCCACATCGTCCGTACGATTGTGCCATCGACCTGCTCCCGGGAACAACACCACCTCGAGGACGGATATATCCATTATCTCCAGCCGAAACAAGGGCCATGTCTACTTACATCACAGAGAGCCTGGCAAGGGGATTCATTCGGAGATCCTCCTCTCCTGCTGGAGCAGGCTTCTTCTTCATTAAGAAGAAAGAGGGCGACCTACGCCCATGTATAGACTACCGGGGATTGAACCAAATCACCGTAAAAAACAAGTACCCTCTGCCGCTCATCCCCGAATTGTTTGACCGGCTTAGAGGAGCTCGTGTGTTCACCAAATTGGACCTTCGAGGTGCCTACAACCTGGTCCGCATCCGCTCTGGGGACGAATGGAAGACCGCGTTCAATACTCGCGATGGGCACTATGAATACTGCATAATGCCCTTCGGCCTGTGTAACGCACCAGCAGTCTTTCAGGAATTGGTGAACGACGTTTTCCGGGACCTTCTCTACGTCTGTGTGGTGGTGTATCTGGATGATATCCTTGTCTTCTCTCCGGATCTCCAGACCCACAGAGAGAACGTGCAGCTAGTTCTACAAAGACTGAGAGAGAATCGTCTGTACGCTAAGTATGAGAAGTGTGTCTTTGAGCAGTCTTCTCTCCCCTTCCTGGGTTACATCATCTCCGATACCGGACTGCAGATGGATCCAAAGAAGGTCTCCTCCATTCTCAACTGGCCTCCTCCTTCTGGACTGAAGGCAATCCAACGCTTTCTGGGATTCGCCAACTACTACCGCCAGTTCATCCCTCACTTCTCTGCTCTGACCGCTCCTCTCTCCGCCTTGACCAAGAAGGAGGCTAATCCAAAGGACTGGTCACCTGCGGCCGACGCCGCGTTTGGCTCCCTGAAGCGGGCATTTGCCTCCTCTCCTGTGCTCCACCGTCCGGAGTTAAACCGCCAGTTCACCTTGGAGGTGGATGCCTCCTCCTCGGGAGCCGGAGCAGTGCTCATGCAGAAGTCCTCCTCCGGGAAGATGGTGACTTGCGGTTTCTTCTCCAAGAGCTTCTCAGCGCCTGAACGCAACTACACCATCGGTGACCGAGAGCTATTGGCAGTAAAACTGGCTCTGGAGGAATGGCGCTACCTTCTGGAAGGAGCAGTGTACCCCGTAATCATTTACACGGACCACAAGAACCTGGAATACCTGCGGTCCGCTCAGCGACTGAACCCACGGCAAGCCAGGTGGTCCTTGTTCTTTGCCAGGTTCGATTTCCAGCTCCATTTCCGACCCGCGGACAAGAATGTACGCGCTGATGCCTTGTCCAGGTCTTTCATGCCCATGGAGCAGGAGGAGGAGACATCACAGCCCATCATCTGTCCTAGTAAAATCATTCCAGTGGCTCCTGTCACCCTGGCCCAGATACCGCCCGGGAAAACCTATGTCTCTGAGACTGACAGGCAAAAAGTGTTACACTGGGGCCATGCCTCGAAAACAGCCGGTCATGCTGGTCAAAAGAAAACATGGAGTGCGATTGTACGTCATTACTGGTGGCCATCCCTTCGCACGGACGTCGCTGCTTTTGTCTCTGCCTGCTCCTCTTGTGCCAGGAACAAGACGCCCAAACACCTGCCATATGGCCGTCTTCTGCCTCTGCCTATACCCTCAGTTCCCTGGCAACACATTGCAATGGACTTTATTACGGACTTGCCATTGTCCTCCGGACACACAGTCATATGGGTCGTGGTGGACCGGTTCTCTAAAATGGCTCATTTCGTCCCTATGGCTGGACTGCCCTCTGCTCAGGAACTCGCGGATGCCTATATACATCACATCTTCCGCTTGCATGGCTTTCCATCACACATCGTGTCCGACAGAGGAACTCAGTTCACCTCCCGCTTCTGGAGGGCTCTCTGCAAACATCTGGGAGTGACTCTGGACTTTTCTTCTGCCTACCATCCTCAGTCTAATGGCCAAGTGGAAAGGGTCAACCAAATCTTGACCTCCTTCTTACGACACTACGTCAACGCCCATCACGACGACTGGTCCACGCTTCTTCCTTGGGCTGAATTCTCCCATAACCACCACGTCAGTGAGTCCTCCTCCAGCTCTCCCTTTCATGTCGTTTACGGACTTCAGCCCTCCGTCCCATTGCCTGTATCTCCTTCTTCGGATGTCCCTGCTGCTGATGCTGTAGCCCGTGACTTTGCAACCATTTGGGACTCTGTCAAGGCGTCCCTTGGGCGTGCTTCCCTGCGGATGAAGAGACATGCAGACAAGAGACGTCTGGATCCTCCGTGTTTCTCTCCTGGAGATCTAGTCTGGCTTGCTTCCAAGTACGTCCGATTGAAGATACCATCCTACAAGCTGGGTCCTCGCTACATCGGGCCGTTTAAAGTCCTCCGCAAGATCAATGAGGTCTCCTACAAGCTACAGCTCCCGGCCACGATGAGGATACCCAACTCCTTCCACGTCTCCCTGCTCAAGCCGGTTGTCCTTGGTCCCTTCTCCGCTGCTGCCAGTTCGGCTCCTCCTCCTATTGCCGATGACGACATCTATGCGGTAAGGGATATCGTGGCCATGAAAACTGTACGGGGCCGACAGTTCTTCCTGGTGGACTGGGCTGGCTATGGTCCTGAGGATAGGTCCTGGGAACCCCGGGAGAATGTGGGTACTCCTTTGATCCGTGCCTTCCTGTCCCGGTTGCGGGGAGGGGGGCGTGGGGGGGGGGGGGTACTGTCACGCTCCCCGGGTCCTCTGCTCCGCTTCCCGGCTCACCTGCCACGCTCCCCGCTCTCCAGCCTCCATCGCCCGCGCTTCCCAGGCCTCCTGGTCCCCGCTCCCGGCGCCCGTCGGCTTCCCAGCCCCAGCCCGGCTCTGCTGCGTCCTCCTCTCAGCTTCCTGCCCTGGCTTCTGGCACCCGGGCCGCGCGCATGCGCATTAGGGCGCGCGCGCGGTCACTGACCCTTTCTTAAAGGGCCAGTGTCCACTGACAGGAAATGTAGCACACAGGTACGGGGTATAAAGGGGTGCAATGTCCAAGGGGGCGGGGCCTGATCTTCGTGTTTCCCAAGCTAGGAGTCAGGTCTCCTTGTGTCTCTGTGCCATACTCACGTATCTCTCTTCTAGAGCTGATCCTGCCTCGCCATCCGGTCCTGCCGCATCCCGCACTCCGAACGCTGCCTATCTGCCATCCTGACAGTCCGTACCATCTCTGACCCCTGTGGTGACCCGTCATCTCGCTCCAACGGTTCCGGACTCCGCCTGACATCATCTCGGCTTCCGAACCTGAGCTCCGTCACCCGGACTACCATCAGTGACTCCGTGGTCCCAGGGACTTCTCTATTATACTCTTGTGCACGGACTGCCCTGCTACCTGTAGTGCTCCAGCTACCGGACCCCTTACCATCATCTAGGAGTTCGGCCCAGTGGATCCACCTCCTGGGTCTGCCCTTCCACCTGGCCCTAACAGTAAGATCAGGCCATGGATCCCGCTGAAGCACTAGCGGCCTTGCAGGAGGAACTCCAACGCCAGCGTGAGACCCAGACCCGCATGCTGAACTTCATGACTTCGGTGGACGCCCGCCTTAACACGCTACAAGCGTAAATTACATCTTCAGCATCTCGGGCTTCCACTAGCCAATCCACGGCTCCAGCCCCCGTGGCAGCCTCTTCGGATGCTTCCAGACTTCGTTTGGCTTCACCACCCCGGTACGCCGGAGATCCCAAGACCTGCAGGGGTTTCATAAACCAATGCTCCCTCCATTTCACGCAGCTGCCGCATTTGTTTGCCTCCGACCAAGCCAAGGTCGCCTTCATCATGTCCCATCTAGAGGGTGAGGCACTGGCGTGGATGAACCCCTTGTGGGAGAAGGAGGAT
>NW_027445103.1:0-116651 GCF_048569485.1 Anomaloglossus baeobatrachus | reverse complement strand
AAACTATAACAGATGCAAGCTTGTCCTGTTTGGTGGAGATGATATTTAATAAAATAAGTAGAAATCCACTAAAAGTTTTGTTTGGTTATATTGCAATCCCGAGATAATCGTCTCCATGCTCCAAATCCATTTTAAAGCCATTTTTAAGGCATTTCGCGCATACATGAAATGAACACATTTTTCTCCAAAACTATAACAGATGCAAGCTTGTCCTGTTTGGTGGAGATGATATTTAATAAAATAAGTAGAAATCCACTAAAAGTTTTGTTTGGTTATCTTGCAATCCCGAGATAATCGTCTCCATGCTCCAAATCCATTTTAAAGCCATTTTTAAGGCATTTCGCGCATACATGAAATGAACACATTTTTCTCCAAAACTATAACAGATGCAAGCTTGTCCTGTTTGGTGGAGATGATATTTAATAAAATAAGTAGAAATCCACTAAAAGTTTTGTTTGGTTATCTTGCAATCCCGAGATAATCGTCTCCATGCTCCAAATCCATTTTAAAGCCATTTTTAAGGCATTTCGCGCATACATGAAATGAACACATTTTTCTCCAAAACTATAACAGATGCAAGCTTGTCCTTGTTTGGTGGAGATGATATTTAATAAAATAAGTAGAAATCCACTAAAAGTTTTGTTTGGTTATCTTGCAATCCCGAGATAATCGTCTCCATGCTCCAAATCCATTTTAAAGCCATTTTTAAGGCATTTCGCGCATACATGAAATGAACACATTTTTCTCCAAAACTATAACAGATGCAAGCTTGTCCTGTTTGGTGGAGATGATATTTAATAAAATAAGTAGAAATCCACTAAAAGTTTTGTTTGGTTATCTTGCAATCCCGAGATAATCGTCTCCATGCTCCAAATCCATTTTAAAGCCATTTTTAAGGCATTTCGCGCATACATGAAATGAACACATTTTTCTCCAAAACTATAACAGATGCAAGCTTGTCCTGTTTGGTGGAGATGATATTTAATAAAATAAGTAGAAATCCACTAAAAGTTTTGTTTGGTTATCTTGCAATCCCGAGATAATCGTCTCCATGCTCCAAATCCATTTTAAAGCCATTTTTAAGGCATTTCGCGCATACATGAAATGAACACATTTTTCTCCAAAACTATAACAGATGCAAGCTTGTCCTGTTTGGTGGAGATGATATTTAATAAAATAAGTAGAAATCCACTAAAAGTTTTGTTTGGTTATCTTGCAATCCCGAGATAATCGTCTCCATGCTCCAAATCCATTTTAAAGCCATTTTTAAGGCATTTCGCGCATACATGAAATGAACACATTTTTCTCCAAAACTATAACAGATGCAAGCTTGTCCTGTTTGGTGGAGATGATATTTAATAAAATAAGTAGAAATCCACTAAAAGTTTTGTTTGGTTATATTGCAATCCCGAGATAATCGTCTCCATGCTCCAAATCCATTTTAAAGCCATTTTTAAGGCATTTCGCGCATACATGAAATGAACACATTTTTCTCCAAAACTATAATAGATGCAAGCTTGTCCTGTTTGGTGGAGATGATATTTAATAAAATAAGTAGAAATACACTAAAAGTTTTGTTTGGTTATCTTGCAATCCCGAGATAATCGTCTCCATGCTCCAAATCCATTTTAAAGCCATTTTTAAGGCATTTCGCGCATACATGAAATGAACACATTTTTCTCCAAAACTATAACAGATGCAAGCTTGTCCTGTTTGGTGGAGATGATATTTAATAAAATAAGTAGAAATCCACTAAAAGTTTTGTTTGGTTATCTTGCAATCCCGAGATAATCGTCTCCATGCTCCAAATCCATTTTAAAGCCATTTCAAAGGCATTTTGCGCATACATGAAATGAACACATTTTTCTCCAAAACTATAACACATGCAAGCTTGTCCTGTTTGGTGGAGATGATATTTAATAAAATAAGTAGAAATCCACTAAAAGTTTTGTTTGGTTATCTTGCAATCCCGAGATAATCGTCTCCATGCTCCAAATCCATTTTAAAGCCATTTTTAAGGCATTTCGCGCATACATGAAATGAACACATTTTTCTCCAAAACTATAACAGATGCAAGCTTGTCTTGTTTGGTGGAGATGATATTTAATAAAATAAGTAGAAATCCACTAAAAGTTTTGTTTGGTTATCTTGCAATCCCGAGATAATCGTCTCCATGCTCCAAATCCATTTTAAAGCCATTTTTAAGGCATTTCGCGCATACATGAAATGAACACATTTTTCTCCAAAACTATAACAGATGCAAGCTTGTCCTGTTTGGTGGAGATGATATTTAATAAAATAAGTAGAAATCCACTAAAATTTTTGTTTGGTTATCTTGCAATCCCGAGATAATCGTCTCCATGCTCCAAATCCATTTTAAAGCCATTTTTAAGGCATTTCGCGCATACATGAAATGAACACATTTTTCTCCAAAACTATAACAGATGCAAGCTTGTCCTGTTTGGTGGAGATGATATTTAATAAAATAAGTAGAAATCCACTAAAAGTTTTGTTTGGTTATATTGCAATCCCGAGATAATCGTCTCCATGCTCCAAATCCATTTTAAAGCCATTTTTAAGGCATTTCGCGCATACATGAAATGAACACATTTTTCTCCAAAACTATAACAGATGCAAGCTTGTCCTGTTTAGTGGAGATGATATTTAATAAAATAAGTAGAAATCCACTAAAAGTTTTGTTTGGTTATCTTGCAATCCCGAGATAATCGTCTCCATGCTCCAAATCCATTTTAAAGCCATTTTTAAGGCATTTCGCGCATACATGAAATGAACACATTTTTCTCCAAAACTATAACAGATGCAAGCTTGTCCTGTTTGGTGGAGATGATATTTAATAAAATAAGTAGAAATCCACTAAAAGTTTTGTTTGGTTATCTTGCAATCCCGAGATAATCGTCTCCATGCTCCAAATCCATTTTAAAGCCATTTTTAAGGCATTTCGCGCATACATGAAATGAACACATTTTTCTCCAAAACTATAACAGATGCAAGCTTCTCTTGTTTGGTGGAGATGATATTTAATAAAATAAGTAGAAATCCACTAAAAGTTTTGTTTGGTTATCTTGCAATCCCGAGATAATCGTCTCCATGCTCCAAATCCATTTTAAAGCCATTTTTAAGGCATTTCGCGCATACATGAAATGAACACATTTTTCTCCAAAACTATAACAGATGCAAGCTTGTCCTGTTTGGTGGAGATGATATTTAATAAAATAAGTAGAAATCCACTAAAAGTTTTGTTTGGTTATCTTGCAATCCCGAGATAATCGTCTCCATGCTCCAAATCCATTTTAAAGCCATTTTTAAGGCATTTCGCGCATACATGAAATGAACACATTTTTCTCCAAAACGAAAACAGATGCAAGCTTGTCCTGTTTGGTGGAGATGATATTTAATAAAATAAGTAGAAATCCACTAAAATTTTTGTTTGGTTATCTTGCAATCCCGAGATAATCGTCTCCATGCTCCAAATCCATTTTAAAGCCATTTTTAAGGCATTTCGCGCATACATGAAATGAACACATTTTTCTCCAAAACTATAACAGATGCAAGCTTGTCCTGTTTGGTGGAGATGATATTTAATAAAATAAGTAGAAATCCACTAAAAGTTTTGTTTGGTTATATTGCAATCCCGAGATAATCGTCTCCATGCTCCAAATCCATTTTAAAGCCATTTTTAAGGCATTTCGCGCATACATGAAATGAACACATTTTTCTCCAAAACTATAACAGATGCAAGCTTGTCCTGTTTGGTGGAGATGATATTTAATAAAATAAGTAGAAATCCACTAAAAGTTTTGTTTGGTTATCTTGCAATCCCGAGATAATCGTCTCCATGCTCCAAATCCATTTTAAAGCCATTTTTAAGGCATTTCGCGCATACATGAAATGAACACATTTTTCTCCAAAACTATAACAGATGCAAGCTTGTCCTGTTTGGTGGAGATGATATTTAATAAAATAAGTAGAAATCCACTAAAAGTTTTGTTTGGTTATCTTGCAATCCCGAGATAATCGTCTCCATGCTCCAAATCCATTTTAAAGCCATTTTTAAGGCATTTCGCGCATACATGAAATGAACACATTTTTCTCCAAAACTATAACAGATGCAAGCTTGTCTTGTTTGGTGGAGATGATATTTAATAAAATAAGTAGAAATCCACTAAAAGTTTTGTTTGGTTATCTTGCAATCCCGAGATAATCGTCTCCATGCTCCAAATCCATTTTAAAGCCATTTTTAAGGCATTTCGCGCATACATGAAATGAACACATTTTTCTCCAAAACTATAACAGATGCAAGCTTGTCCTGTTTGGTGGAGATGATATTTAATAAAATAAGTAGAAATCCACTAAAATTTTTGTTTGGTTATCTTGCAATCCCGAGATAATCGTCTCCATGCTCCAAATCCATTTTAAAGCCATTTTTAAGGCATTTCGCGCATACATGAAATGAACACATTTTTCTCCAAAACTATAACAGATGCAAGCTTGTCCTGTTTGGTGGAGATGATATTTAATAAAATAAGTAGAAATCCACTAAAAGTTTTGTTTGGTTATCTTGCAATCCCGAGATAATCGTCTCCATGCTCCAAATCCATTTTAAAGCCATTTTTAAGGCATTTCGCGCATACATGAAATGAACACATTTTTCTCCAAAACTATAACAGATGCAAGCTTGTCCTGTTTGGTGGAGATGATATTTAATAAAATAAGTAGAAATCCACTAAAAGTTTTGTTTGGTTATCTTGCAATCCCGAGATAATCGTCTCCATGCTCCAAATCCATTTTAAAGCCATTTTTAAGGCATTTCGCGCATACATGAAATGAACACATTTTTCTCCAAAACTATAACAGATGCAAGCTTCTCTTGTTTGGTGGAGATGATATTTAATAAAATAAGTAGAAATCCACTAAAAGTTTTGTTTGGTTATCTTGCAATCCCGAGATAATCGTCTCCATGCTCCAAATCCATTTTAAAGCCATTTTTAAGGCATTTCGCGCATACATGAAATGAACACATTTTTCTCCAAAACTATAACAGATGCAAGCTTGTCCTGTTTGGTGGAGATGATATTTAATAAAATAAGTAGAAATCCACTAAAAGTTTTGTTTGGTTATCTTGCAATCCCGAGATAATCGTCTCCATGCTCCAAATCCATTTTAAAGCCATTTTTAAGGCATTTCGCGCATACATGAAATGAACACATTTTTCTCCAAAACGAAAACAGATGCAAGCTTGTCCTGTTTGGTGGAGATGATATTTAATAAAATAAGTAGAAATCCACTAAAATTTTTGTTTGGTTATCTTGCAATCCCGAGATAATCGTCTCCATGCTCCAAATCCATTTTAAAGCCATTTTTAAGGCATTTCGCGCATACATGAAATGAACACATTTTTCTCCAAAACTATAACAGATGCAAGCTTGTCCTGTTTGGTTGAGATGATATTTAATAAAATAAGTAGAAATCCACTAAAAGTTTTGTTTGGTTATATTGCAATCCCGAGATAATCGTCTCCATGCTCCAAATCCATTTTAAAGCCATTTTTAAGGCATTTCGCGCATACATGAAATGAACACATTTTTCTCCAAAACTATAACAGATGCAAGCTTGTCCTGTTTGGTGGAGATGATATTTAATAAAATAAGTAGAAATCCACTAAAAGTTTTGTTTGGTTATCTTGCAATCCCGAGATAATCGTCTCCATGCTCCAAATCCATTTTAAAGCCATTTTTAAGGCATTTCGCGCATACATGAAATGAACACATTTTTCTCCAAAACTATAACAGATGCAAGCTTGTCCTGTTTGGTGGAGATGATATTTAATAAAATAAGTAGAAATCCACTAAAAGTTTTGTTTGGTTATCTTGCAATCCCGAGATAATCGTCTCCATGCTCCAAATCCATTTTAAAGCCATTTTTAAGGCATTTCGCGCATACATGAAATGAACACATTTTTCTCCAAAACTATAACAGATGCAAGCTTGTCTTGTTTGGTGGAGATGATATTTAATAAAATAAGTAGAAATCCACTAAAAGTTTTGTTTGGTTATCTTGCAATCCCGAGATAATCGTCTCCATGCTCCAAATCCATTTTAAAGCCATTTTTAAGGCATTTCGCGCATACATGAAATGAACACATTTTTCTCCAAAACTATAACAGATGCAAGCTTGTCCTGTTTGGTGGAGATGATATTTAATAAAATAAGTAGAAATCCACTAAAATTTTTGTTTGGTTATCTTGCAATCCCGAGATAATCGTCTCCATGCTCCAAATCCATTTTAAAGCCATTTTTAAGGCATTTCGCGCATACATGAAATGAACACATTTTTCTCCAAAACTATAACAGATGCAAGCTTGTCCTGTTTGGTGGAGATGATATTTAATAAAATAAGTAGAAATCCACTAAAAGTTTTGTTTGGTTATCTTGCAATCCCGAGATAATCGTCTCCATGCTCCAAATCCATTTTAAAGCCATTTTTAAGGCATTTCGCGCATACATGAAATGAACACATTTTTCTCCAAAACTATAACAGATGCAAGCTTGTCCTGTTTGGTGGAGATGATATTTAATAAAATAAGTAGAAATCCACTAAAAGTTTTGTTTGGTTATCTTGCAATCCCGAGATAATCGTCTCCATGCTCCAAATCCATTTTAAAGCCATTTTTAAGGCATTTCGCGCATACATGAAATGAACACATTTTTCTCCAAAACTATAACAGATGCAAGCTTGTCCTGTTTGGTGGAGATGATATTTAATAAAATAAGTAGAAATCCACTAAAAGTTTTGTTTGGTTATCTTGCAATCCCGAGATAATCGTCTCCATGCTCCAAATCCATTTTAAAGCCATTTTTAAGGCATTTCCCGCATACATGAAATGAACACATTTTTCTCCAAAACTATAACAGATGCAAGCTTGTCCTGTTTGGTGGAGATGATATTTAATAAAATAAGTAGAAATCCACTAAAAGTTTTGTTTGGTTATCTTGCAATCCCGAGATAATCGTCTCCATGCTCCAAATCCATTTTAAAGCCATTTTTAAGGCATTTCGCGCATACATGAAATGAACACATTTTTCTCCAAAACTATAACAGATGCAAGCTTGTCCTGTTTGGTGGAGATGATATTTAATAAAATAAGTAGAAATCCACTAAAAGTTTTGTTTGGTTATCTTGCAATCCCGAGATAATCGTCTCCATGCTCCAAATCCATTTTAAAGCCATTTTTAAGGCATTTCGCGCATACATGAAATGAACACATTTTTCTCCAAAACTATAACAGATGCAAGCTTGTCCTGTTTGGTGGAGATGATATTTAATAAAATAAGTAGAAATCCACTAAAAGTTTTGTTTGGTTATCTTGCAATCCCGAGATAATCGTCTCCATGCTCCAAATCCATTTTAAAGCCATTTTTAAGGCATTTCGCGCATACATGAAATGAACACATTTTTCTCCAAAACTATAACAGATGCAAGCTTGTCCTGTTTGGTGGAGATGATATTTAATAAAATAAGTAGAAATCCACTAAAAGTTTTGTTTGGTTATCTTGCAATCTCGAGATAATCGTCTCCATGCTCCAAATCCATTTTAAAGCCATTTTTAAGGCATTTCGCGCATACATGAAATGAACACATTTTTCTCCAAAACTATAACAGATGCAAGCTTGTCCTGTTTGGTGGAGATGATATTTAATAAAATAAGTAGAAATCCACTAAAAGTTTTGTTTGGTTATCTTGCAATCCTGAGATAATCGTCTCCATGCTCCAAATCCATTTTAAAGCCATTTTTAAGGCATTTCGCGCATACATGAAATGAACACATTTTTCTCCAAAACTATAACAGATGCAAGCTTGTCCTGTTTGGTGGAGATAATATTTAATAAAATAAGTAGAAATCTACTAAAAGTTTCGTTTGTTTATATTGCCATCCTAAGATAATCGTCTCCATGCTCCAAATCCATTTTAAAGCCATTTCAAAGGCATTTTGCGCATACATGAAATGAACACATTTTTCTCCAAAACTATAACAGATGCAAGCTTGTCCTGTTTGGTGGAGATGATATTTAATAAAATAAGTAGAAATCCACTAAAAGTTTTGTTTGGTTATCTTGCAATCCCGAGATAATCGTCTCCATGCTCCAAATCCATTTTAAAGCCATTTTTAAGGCATTTCGCGCATACATGAAATGAACACATTTTTCTCCAAAACTATAACAGATGCAAGCTTGTCCTGTTTGGTGGAGATGATATTTAATAAAATAAGTAGAAATCCACTAAAAGTTTTGTTTGGTTATCTTGCAATCCCGAGATAATCGTCTCCATGCTCCAAATCCATTTTAAAGCCATTTTTAAGGCATTTCGCGCATACATGAAATGAACACATTTTTCTCCAAAACTATAACAGATGCAAGCTTGTCCTGTTTGGTGGAGATGATATTTAATAAAATAAGTAGAAATCCACTAAAAGTTTTGTTTGGTTATCTTGCAATCCCGAGATAATCGTCTCCATGCTCCAAATCCATTTTAAAGCCATTTTTAAGGCATTTCGCGCATACATGAAATGAACACATTTTTCTCCAAAACTATAACAGATGCAAGCTTGTCCTGTTTGGTGGAGATGATATTTAATAAAATAAGTAGAAATCCACTAAAAGTTTTGTTTGGTTATCTTGCAATCCCGAGATAATCGTCTCCATGCTCCAAATCAATTTTAAAGCCATTTTTAAGGCATTTCGCGCATACATGAAATGAACACATTTTTCTCCAAAACTATAACAGATGCAAGCTTGTCCTGTTTGGTGGAGATGATATTTAATAAAATAAGTAGAAATCCACTAAAAGTTTTGTTTGGTTATCTTGCAATCCCGAGATAATCGTCTCCATGCTCCAAATCCATTTTAAAGCCATTTTTAAGGCATTTCGCGCATACATGAAATGAACACATTTTTCTCCAAAACTATAACAGATGCAAGCTTGTCCTGTTTGGTGGAGATGATATTTAATAAAATAAGTAGAAATCCACTAAAAGTTTTGTTTGGTTATATTGCAATCCCGAGATAATCGTCTCCATGCTCCAAATCCATTTTAAAGCCATTTTTAAGGCATTTCGCGCATACATGAAATGAACACATTTTTCTCCAAAACTATAATAGATGCAAGCTTGTCCTGTTTGGTGGAGATGATATTTAATAAAATAAGTAGAAATACACTAAAAGTTTTGTTTGGTTATCTTGCAATCCCGAGATAATCGTCTCCATGCTCCAAATCCATTTTAAAGCCATTTCAAAGGCATTTTGCGCATACATGAAATGAACACATTTTTCTCCAAAACTATAACACATGCAAGCTTGTCCTGTTTGGTGGAGATGATATTTAATAAAATAAGTAGAAATCCACTAAAAGTTTTGTTTGGTTATCTTGCAATCCCGAGATAATCGTCTCCATGCTCCAAATCCATTTTAAAGCCATTTTTAAGGCATTTCGCGCATACATGAAATGAACACATTTTTCTCCAAAACTATAACAGATGCAAGCTTGTCTTGTTTGGTGGAGATGATATTTAATAAAATAAGTAGAAATCCACTAAAAGTTTTGTTTGGTTATCTTGCAATCCTGAGATAATCGTCTCCATGCTCCAAATCCATTTTAAAGCCATTTTTAAGGCATTTCGCGCATACATGAAATGAACACATTTTTCTCCAAAACTATAACAGATGCAAGCTTGTCCTGTTTGGTGGAGATGATATTTAATAAAATAAGTAGAAATCCACTAAAATTTTTGTTTGGTTATCTTGCAATCCCGAGATAATCGTCTCCATGCTCCAAATCCATTTTAAAGCCATTTTTAAGGCATTTCGCGCATACATGAAATGAACACATTTTTCTCCAAAACTATAACAGATGCAAGCTTGTCCTGTTTGGTGGAGATGATATTTAATAAAATAAGTAGAAATCCACTAAAAGTTTTGTTTGGTTATATTGCAATCCCGAGATAATCGTCTACATGCTCCAAATCCATTTTAAAGCCATTTTTAAGGCATTTCGCGCATACATGAAATGAACACATTTTTCTCCAAAACTATAACAGATGCAAGCTTGTCCTGTTTAGTGGAGATGATATTTAATAAAATAAGTAGAAATCCACTAAAAGTTTTGTTTGGTTATCTTGCAATCCCGAGATAATCGTCTCCATGCTCCAAATCCATTTTAAAGCCATTTTTAAGGCATTTCGCGCATACATGAAATGAACACATTTTTCTCCAAAACTATAACAGATGCAAGCTTGTCCTGTTTGGTGGAGATGATATTTAATAAAATAAGTAGAAATCCACTAAAAGTTTTGTTTGGTTATCTTGCAATCCCGAGATAATCGTCTCCATGCTCCAAATCCATTTTAAAGCCATTTTTAAGGCATTTCGCGCATACATGAAATGAACACATTTTTCTCCAAAACTATAACAGATGCAAGCTTCTCTTGTTTGGTGGAGATGATATTTAATAAAATAAGTAGAAATCCACTAAAAGTTTTGTTTGGTTATCTTGCAATCCCGAGATAATCGTCTCCATGCTCCAAATCCATTTTAAAGCCATTTTTAAGGCATTTCGCGCATACATGAAATGAACACATTTTTCTCCAAAACTATAACAGATGCAAGCTTGTCTTGTTTGGTGGAGATGATATTTAATAAAATAAGTAGAAATCCACTAAAAGTTTTGTTTGGTTATCTTGCAATCCCGAGATAATCGTCTCCATGCTCCAAATCCATTTTAAAGCCATTTTTAAGGCATTTCGCGCATACATGAAATGAACACATTTTTCTCCAAAACTATAACAGATGCAAGCTTGTCCTGTTTGGTGGAGATGATATTTAATAAAATAAGTAGAAATCCACTAAAATTTTTGTTTGGTTATCTTGCAATCCCGAGATAATCGTCTCCATGCTCCAAATCCATTTTAAAGCCATTTTTAAGGCATTTCGCGCATACATGAAATGAACACATTTTTCTCCAAAACTATAACAGATGCAAGCTTGTCCTGTTTGGTGGAGATGATATTTAATAAAATAAGTAGAAATCCACTAAAAGTTTTGTTTGGTTATCTTGCAATCCCGAGATAATCGTCTCCATGCTCCAAATCCATTTTAAAGCCATTTTTAAGGCATTTCGCGCATACATGAAATGAACACATTTTTCTCCAAAACTATAACAGATGCAAGCTTGTCCTGTTTGGTGGAGATGATATTTAATAAAATAAGTAGAAATCCACTAAAAGTTTTGTTTGGTTATCTTGCAATCCCGAGATAATCGTCTCCATGCTCCAAATCCATTTTAAAGCCATTTTTAAGGCATTTCGCGCATACATGAAATGAACACATTTTTCTCCAAAACTATAACAGATGCAAGCTTGTCCTGTTTGGTGGAGATGATATTTAATAAAATAAGTAGAAATCCACTAAAAGTTTTGTTTGGTTATCTTGCAATCCCGAGATAATCGTCTCCATGCTCCAAATCCATTTTAAAGCCATTTTTAAGGCATTTCCCGCATACATGAAATGAACACATTTTTCTCCAAAACTATAACAGATGCAAGCTTGTCCTGTTTGGTGGAGATGATATTTAATAAAATAAGTAGAAATCCACTAAAAGTTTTGTTTGGTTATCTTGCAATCCCGAGATAATCGTCTCCATGCTCCAAATCCATTTTAAAGCCATTTTTAAGGCATTTCGCGCATACATGAAATGAACACATTTTTCTCCAAAACTATAACAGATGCAAGCTTGTCCTGTTTGGTGGAGATGATATTTAATAAAATAAGTAGAAATCCACTAAAAGTTTTGTTTGGTTATCTTGCAATCCCGAGATAATCGTCTCCATGCTCCAAATCCATTTTAAAGCCATTTTTAAGGCATTTCGCGCATACATGAAATGAACACATTTTTCTCCAAAACTATAACAGATGCAAGCTTGTCCTGTTTGGTGGAGATGATATTTAATAAAATAAGTAGAAATCCACTAAAAGTTTTGTTTGGTTATCTTGCAATCCCGAGATAATCGTCTCCATGCTCCAAATCCATTTTAAAGCCATTTTTAAGGCATTTCGCGCATACATGAAATGAACACATTTTTCTCCAAAACTATAACAGATGCAAGCTTGTCCTGTTTGGTGGAGATGATATTTAATAAAATAAGTAGAAATCCACTAAAAGTTTTGTTTGGTTATCTTGCAATCTCGAGATAATCGTCTCCATGCTCCAAATCCATTTTAAAGCCATTTTTAAGGCATTTCGCGCATACATGAAATGAACACATTTTTCTCCAAAACTATAACAGATGCAAGCTTGTCCTGTTTGGTGGAGATGATATTTAATAAAATAAGTAGAAATCCACTAAAAGTTTTGTTTGGTTATCTTGCAATCCTGAGATAATCGTCTCCATGCTCCAAATCCATTTTAAAGCCATTTTTAAGGCATTTCGCGCATACATGAAATGAACACATTTTTCTCCAAAACTATAACAGATGCAAGCTTGTCCTGTTTGGTGGAGATAATATTTAATAAAATAAGTAGAAATCTACTAAAAGTTTCGTTTGTTTATATTGCCATCCTAAGATAATCGTCTCCATGCTCCAAATCCATTTTAAAGCCATTTCAAAGGCATTTTGCGCATACATGAAATGAACACATTTTTCTCCAAAACTATAACAGATGCAAGCTTGTCCTGTTTGGTGGAGATGATATTTAATAAAATAAGTAGAAATCCACTAAAAGTTTTGTTTGGTTATCTTGCAATCCCGAGATAATCGTCTCCATGCTCCAAATCCATTTTAAAGCCATTTTTAAGGCATTTCGCGCATACATGAAATGAACACATTTTTCTCCAAAACTATAACAGATGCAAGCTTGTCCTGTTTGGTGGAGATGATATTTAATAAAATAAGTAGAAATCCACTAAAAGTTTTGTTTGGTTATCTTGCAATCCCGAGATAATCGTCTCCATGCTCCAAATCCATTTTAAAGCCATTTTTAAGGCATTTCGCGCATACATGAAATGAACACATTTTTCTCCAAAACTATAACAGATGCAAGCTTGTCCTGTTTGGTGGAGATGATATTTAATAAAATAAGTAGAAATCCACTAAAAGTTTTGTTTGGTTATCTTGCAATCCCGAGATAATCGTCTCCATGCTCCAAATCCATTTTAAAGCCATTTTTAAGGCATTTCGCGCATACATGAAATGAACACATTTTTCTCCAAAACTATAACAGATGCAAGCTTGTCCTGTTTGGTGGAGATGATATTTAATAAAATAAGTAGAAATCCACTAAAAGTTTTGTTTGGTTATCTTGCAATCCCGAGATAATCGTCTCCATGCTCCAAATCAATTTTAAAGCCATTTTTAAGGCATTTCGCGCATACATGAAATGAACACATTTTTCTCCAAAACTATAACAGATGCAAGCTTGTCCTGTTTGGTGGAGATGATATTTAATAAAATAAGTAGAAATCCACTAAAAGTTTTGTTTGGTTATCTTGCAATCCCGAGATAATCGTCTCCATGCTCCAAATCCATTTTAAAGCCATTTTTAAGGCATTTCGCGCATACATGAAATGAACACATTTTTCTCCAAAACTATAACAGATGCAAGCTTGTCCTGTTTGGTGGAGATGATATTTAATAAAATAAGTAGAAATCCACTAAAAGTTTTGTTTGGTTATATTGCAATCCCGAGATAATCGTCTCCATGCTCCAAATCCATTTTAAAGCCATTTTTAAGGCATTTCGCGCATACATGAAATGAACACATTTTTCTCCAAAACTATAATAGATGCAAGCTTGTCCTGTTTGGTGGAGATGATATTTAATAAAATAAGTAGAAATACACTAAAAGTTTTGTTTGGTTATCTTGCAATCCCGAGATAATCGTCTCCATGCTCCAAATCCATTTTAAAGCCATTTCAAAGGCATTTTGCGCATACATGAAATGAACACATTTTTCTCCAAAACTATAACACATGCAAGCTTGTCCTGTTTGGTGGAGATGATATTTAATAAAATAAGTAGAAATCCACTAAAAGTTTTGTTTGGTTATCTTGCAATCCCGAGATAATCGTCTCCATGCTCCAAATCCATTTTAAAGCCATTTTTAAGGCATTTCGCGCATACATGAAATGAACACATTTTTCTCCAAAACTATAACAGATGCAAGCTTGTCTTGTTTGGTGGAGATGATATTTAATAAAATAAGTAGAAATCCACTAAAAGTTTTGTTTGGTTATCTTGCAATCCCGAGATAATCGTCTCCATGCTCCAAATCCATTTTAAAGCCATTTTTAAGGCATTTCGCGCATACATGAAATGAACACATTTTTCTCCAAAACTATAACAGATGCAAGCTTGTCCTGTTTGGTGGAGATGATATTTAATAAAATAAGTAGAAATCCACTAAAATTTTTGTTTGGTTATCTTGCAATCCCGAGATAATCGTCTCCATGCTCCAAATCCATTTTAAAGCCATTTTTAAGGCATTTCGCGCATACATGAAATGAACACATTTTTCTCCAAAACTATAACAGATGCAAGCTTGTCCTGTTTGGTGGAGATGATATTTAATAAAATAAGTAGAAATCCACTAAAAGTTTTGTTTGGTTATATTGCAATCCCGAGATAATCGTCTACATGCTCCAAATCCATTTTAAAGCCATTTTTAAGGCATTTCGCGCATACATGAAATGAACACATTTTTCTCCAAAACTATAACAGATGCAAGCTTGTCCTGTTTAGTGGAGATGATATTTAATAAAATAAGTAGAAATCCACTAAAAGTTTTGTTTGGTTATCTTGCAATCCCGAGATAATCGTCTCCATGCTCCAAATCCATTTTAAAGCCATTTTTAAGGCATTTCGCGCATACATGAAATGAACACATTTTTCTCCAAAACTATAACAGATGCAAGCTTGTCCTGTTTGGTGGAGATGATATTTAATAAAATAAGTAGAAATCCACTAAAAGTTTTGTTTGGTTATCTTGCAATCCCGAGATAATCGTCTCCATGCTCCAAATCCATTTTAAAGCCATTTTTAAGGCATTTCGCGCATACATGAAATGAACACATTTTTCTCCAAAACTATAACAGATGCAAGCTTCTCTTGTTTGGTGGAGATGATATTTAATAAAATAAGTAGAAATCCACTAAAAGTTTTGTTTGGTTATCTTGCAATCCCGAGATAATCGTCTCCATGCTCCAAATCCATTTTAAAGCCATTTTTAAGGCATTTCGCGCATACATGAAATGAACACATTTTTCTCCAAAACTATAACAGATGCAAGCTTGTCCTGTTTGGTGGAGATGATATTTAATAAAATAAGTAGAAATCCACTAAAAGTTTTGTTTGGTTATCTTGCAATCCCGAGATAATCGTCTCCATGCTCCAAATCCATTTTAAAGCCATTTTTAAGGCATTTCGCGCATACATGAAATGAACACATTTTTCTCCAAAACGAAAACAGATGCAAGCTTGTCCTGTTTGGTGGAGATGATATTTAATAAAATAAGTAGAAATCCACTAAAATTTTTGTTTGGTTATCTTGCAATCCCGAGATAATCGTCTCCATGCTCCAAATCCATTTTAAAGCCATTTTTAAGGCATTTCGCGCATACATGAAATGAACACATTTTTCTCCAAAACTATAACAGATGCAAGCTTGTCCTGTTTGGTGGAGATGATATTTAATAAAATAAGTAGAAATCCACTAAAAGTTTTGTTTGGTTATATTGCAATCCCGAGATAATCGTCTCCATGCTCCAAATCCATTTTAAAGCCATTTTTAAGGCATTTCGCGCATACATGAAATGAACACATTTTTCTCCAAAACTATAACAGATGCAAGCTTGTCCTGTTTGGTGGAGATGATATTTAATAAAATAAGTAGAAATCCACTAAAAGTTTTGTTTGGTTATCTTGCAATCCCGAGATAATCGTCTCCATGCTCCAAATCCATTTTAAAGCCATTTTTAAGGCATTTCGCGCATACATGAAATGAACACATTTTTCTCCAAAACTATAACAGATGCAAGCTTGTCCTGTTTGGTGGAGATGATATTTAATAAAATAAGTAGAAATCCACTAAAAGTTTTGTTTGGTTATCTTGCAATCCCGAGATAATCGTCTCCATGCTCCAAATCCATTTTAAAGCCATTTTTAAGGCATTTCGCGCATACATGAAATGAACACATTTTTCTCCAAAACTATAACAGATGCAAGCTTGTCTTGTTTGGTGGAGATGATATTTAATAAAATAAGTAGAAATCCACTAAAAGTTTTGTTTGGTTATCTTGCAATCCCGAGATAATCGTCTCCATGCTCCAAATCCATTTTAAAGCCATTTTTAAGGCATTTCGCGCATACATGAAATGAACACATTTTTCTCCAAAACTATAACAGATGCAAGCTTGTCCTGTTTGGTGGAGATGATATTTAATAAAATAAGTAGAAATCCACTAAAAGTTTTGTTTGGTTATCTTGCAATCCCGAGATAATCGTCTCCATGCTCCAAATCCATTTTAAAGCCATTTCAAAGGCATTTTGCGCATACATGAAATGAACACATTTTTCTCCAAAACTATAACACATGCAAGCTTGTCCTGTTTGGTGGAGATGATATTTAATAAAATAAGTAGAAATCCACTAAAAGTTTTGTTTGGTTATCTTGCAATCCCGAGATAATCGTCTCCATGCTCCAAATCCATTTTAAAGCCATTTTTAAGGCATTTCGCGCATACATGAAATGAACACATTTTTCTCCAAAACTATAACAGATGCAAGCTTGTCCTGTTTGGTGGAGATGATATTTAATAAAATAAGTAGAAATCCACTAAAAGTTTTGTTTGGTTATCTTGCAATCCCGAGATAATCGTCTCCATGCTCCAAATCCATTTTAAAGCCATTTTTAAGGCATTTCGCGCATACATGAAATGAACACATTTTTCTCCAAAACTATAACAGATGCAAGCTTGTCCTGTTTGGTGGAGATGATATTTAATAAAATAAGTAGAAATCCACTAAAAGTTTTGTTTGGTTATCTTGCAATCCCGAGATAATCGTCTCCATGCTCCAAATCCATTTTAAAGCCATTTTTAAGGCATTTCGCGCATACATGAAATGAACACATTTTTCTCCAAAACTATAACAGATGCAAGCTTGTCCTGTTTGGTGGAGATGATATTTAATAAAATAAGTAGAAATCCACTAAAAGTTTTGTTTGGTTATCTTGCAATCCCGAGATAATCGTCTCCATGCTCCAAATCCATTTTAAAGCCATTTTTAAGGCATTTCGCGCATACATGAAATGAACACATTTTTCTCCAAAACTATAACAGATGCAAGCTTGTCCTGTTTGGTGGAGATGATATTTAATAAAATAAGTAGAAATCCACTAAAAGTTTTGTTTGGTTATCTTGAAAAACCCGAGATAATCGTCTCCATGCTCCAAATCCATTTTAAAGCCATTTTTAAGGCATTTCGCGCATACATGAAATGAACACATTTTTCTCCAATACTATAACAGATGCAAGCTTGTCCTGTTTGGTGGAGATGATATTTAATAAAATAAGTAGAAATCCACTAAAAGTTTTGTTTGGTTATCTTGCAATCCCGAGATAATCGTCTCCATGCTCCAAATCCATTTTAAAGCCATTTTTAAGGCATTTCGAGCATACATGAAATGAACACATTTTTCTCCAAAACTATAACAGATGCAAGCTTGTCCTGTTTGGTGGAGATGATATTTAATAAAATAAGTAGAAATCCACTAAAAGTTTTGTTTGGTTATACTGCAATCCCGAGATAGTCGTCTCCATGCTCCAAATCCATTTTAAAGCCATTTTTAAGGCATTTCGCGCATACATGAAATGAACACATTTTTCTCCAAAACTATAACAGATGCAAGCTTGTCCTGTTTGGTGGAGATGATATTTAATAAAATAAGTAGAAATCCACTAAAAGTTTTGTTTGGTTATCTTGCAATCCCGAGATAATCGTCTCCATGCTCCAAATCCATTTTAAAGCCATTTTTAAGGCATTTCGCGCATACATGAAATGAACACATTTTTCTCCAAAACTATAACAGATGCAAGCTTGTCCTGTTTGGTGGAGATGATATTTAATAAAATAAGTAGAAATCCACTAAAAGTTTTGTTTGGTTATCTTGCAATCCCGAGATAATCGTCTCCATGCTCCAAATCAATTTTAAAGCCATTTTTAAGGCATTTCGCGCATACATGAAATGAACACATTTTTCTCCAAAACTATAACAGATGCAAGCTTGTCCTGTTTGGTGGAGATGATATTTAATAAAATAAGTAGAAATCCACTAAAAGTTTTGTTTGGTTATCTTGCAATCCCGAGATAATCGTCTCCATGCTCCAAATCCATTTTAAAGCCATTTTTAAGGCATTTCGCGCATACATGAAATGAACACATTTTTCTCCAAAACTATAACAGATGCAAGCTTGTCCTGTTTGGTGGAGATGATATTTAATAAAATAAGTAGAAATCCACTAAAAGTTTTGTTTGGTTATATTGCAATCCCGAGATAATCGTCTCCATGCTCCAAATCCATTTTAAAGCCATTTTTAAGGCATTTCGCGCATACATGAAATGAACACATTTTTCTCCAAAACTATAATAGATGCAAGCTTGTCCTGTTTGGTGGAGATGATATTTAATAAAATAAGTAGAAATACACTAAAAGTTTTGTTTGGTTATCTTGCAATCCCGAGATAATCGTCTCCATGCTCCAAATCCATTTTAAAGCCATTTTTAAGGCATTTCGCGCATACATGAAATGAACACATTTTTCTCCAAAACTATAATAGATGCAAGCTTGTCCTGTTTGGTGGAGATGATATTTAATAAAATAAGTAGAAATCCACTAAAAGTTTTGTTTGGTTATCTTGCAATCCCGAGATAATCGTCTCCATGCTCCAAATCCATTTTAAAGCCATTTCAAAGGCATTTTGCGCATACATGAAATGAACACATTTTTCTCCAAAACTATAACACATGCAAGCTTGTCCTGTTTGGTGGAGATGATATTTAATAAAATAAGTAGAAATCCACTAAAAGTTTTGTTTGGTTATCTTGCAATCCCGAGATAATCGTCTCCATGCTCCAAATCCATTTTAAAGCCATTTTTAAGGCATTTCGCGCATACATGAAATGAACACATTTTTCTCCAAAACTATAACAGATGCAAGCTTGTCTTGTTTGGTGGAGATGATATTTAATAAAATAAGTAGAAATCCACTAAAAGTTTTGTTTGGTTATCTTGCAATCCCGAGATAATCGTCTCCATGCTCCAAATCCATTTTAAAGCCATTTTTAAGGCATTTCGCGCATACATGAAATGAACACATTTTTCTCCAAAACTATAACAGATGCAAGCTTGTCCTGTTTGGTGGAGATGATATTTAATAAAATAAGTAGAAATCCACTAAAATTTTTGTTTGGTTATCTTGCAATCCCGAGATAATCGTCTCCATGCTCCAAATCCATTTTAAAGCCATTTTTAAGGCATTTCGCGCATACATGAAATGAACACATTTTTCTCCAAAACTATAACAGATGCAAGCTTGTCCTGTTTGGTGGAGATGATATTTAATAAAATAAGTAGAAATCCACTAAAAGTTTTGTTTGGTTATATTGCAATCCCGAGATAATCGTCTCCATGCTCCAAATCCATTTTAAAGCCATTTTTAAGGCATTTCGCGCATACATGAAATGAACACATTTTTCTCCAAAACTATAACAGATGCAAGCTTGTCCTGTTTAGTGGAGATGATATTTAATAAAATAAGTAGAAATCCACTAAAAGTTTTGTTTGGTTATCTTGCAATCCCGAGATAATCGTCTCCATGCTCCAAATCCATTTTAAAGCCATTTTTAAGGCATTTCGCGCATACATGAAATGAACACATTTTTCTCCAAAACTATAACAGATGCAAGCTTGTCCTGTTTGGTGGAGATGATATTTAATAAAATAAGTAGAAATCCACTAAAAGTTTTGTTTGGTTATCTTGCAATCCCGAGATAATCGTCTCCATGCTCCAAATCCATTTTAAAGCCATTTTTAAGGCATTTCGCGCATACATGAAATGAACACATTTTTCTCCAAAACTATAACAGATGCAAGCTTCTCTTGTTTGGTGGAGATGATATTTAATAAAATAAGTAGAAATCCACTAAAAGTTTTGTTTGGTTATCTTGCAATCCCGAGATAATCGTCTCCATGCTCCAAATCCATTTTAAAGCCATTTTTAAGGCATTTCGCGCATACATGAAATGAACACATTTTTCTCCAAAACTATAACAGATGCAAGCTTGTCCTGTTTGGTGGAGATGATATTTAATAAAATAAGTAGAAATCCACTAAAAGTTTTGTTTGGTTATCTTGCAATCCCGAGATAATCGTCTCCATGCTCCAAATCCATTTTAAAGCCATTTTTAAGGCATTTCGCGCATACATGAAATGAACACATTTTTCTCCAAAACTATAACAGATGCAAGCTTGTCCTGTTTGGTGGAGATGATATTTAATAAAATAAGTAGAAATCCACTAAAAGTTTTGTTTGGTTATATTGCAATCCCGAGATAATCGTCTCCATGCTCCAAATCCATTTTAAAGCCATTTTTAAGGCATTTCGCGCATACATGAAATGAACACATTTTTCTCCAAAACTATAACAGATGCAAGCTTGTCCTGTTTGGTGGAGATGATATTTAATAAAATAAGTAGAAATCCACTAAAAGTTTTGTTTGGTTATCTTGCAATCCCGAGATAATCGTCTCCATGCTCCAAATCCATTTTAAAGCCATTTTTAAGGCATTTCGCGCATACATGAAATGAACACATTTTTCTCCAAAACTATAACAGATGCAAGCTTGTCCTGTTTGGTGGAGATGATATTTAATAAAATAAGTAGAAATCCACTAAAAGTTTTGTTTGGTTATCTTGCAATCCCGAGATAATCGTCTCCATGCTCCAAATCCATTTTAAAGCCATTTTTAAGGCATTTCGCGCATACATGAAATGAACACATTTTTCTTTAAAACTATAACAGATGCAAGCTTGTCTTGTTTGGTGGAGATGACATTTAATAAAATAAGTAGAAATCCACTAAAAGTTTTGTTTGGTTATCTTGCAATCCCGAGATAATCGTCTCCATGCTCCAAATCCATTTTAAAGCCATTTCAAAGGCATTTTGCGCATACATGAAATGAACACATTTTTCTCCAAAACTATAACACATGCAAGCTTGTCCTGTTTGGTGGAGATGATATTTAATAAAATAAGTAGAAATCCACTAAAAGTTTTGTTTGGTTATCTTGCAATCCCGAGATAATCGTCTCCATGCTCCAAATCCATTTTAAAGCCATTTTTAAGGCATTTCGCGCATACATAAAATGAACACATTTTTCTCCAAAACTATAACAGATGCAAGCTTGTACTGTTTGGTGGAGATGATATTTAATAAAATAAGTAGAAATCCACTAAAAGTTTTGTTTGGTTATCTTGCAATCCCGAGATAATCGTCTCCATGCTCCAAATCCATTTTAAAGCCATTTTTAAGGCATTTCGCGCATACATGAAATGAACACATTTTTCTCCAAAACTATAACAGATGCAAGCTTGTCCTGTTTGGTGGAGATGATATTTAATAAAATAAGTAGAAATCCACTAAAAGTTTTGTTTGGTTATCTTGCAATCCCGAGATAATCGTCTCCATGCTCCAAATCCATTTTAAAGCCATTTTTAAGGCATTTCGCGCATACATGAAATGAACACATTTTTCTCCAAAACTATAACAGATGCAAGCTTGTCCTGTTTGGTGGAGATGATATTTAATAAAATAAGTAGAAATCCACTAAAAGTTTTGTTTGGTTATCTTGCAATCCCGAGATAATCGTCTCCATGCTCCAAATCCATTTTAAAGCCATTTTTAAGGCATTTCGCGCATAAATGAAATGAACACATTTTTCTCCAAAACTATAACAGATGCAAGCTTGTCCTGTTTGGTGGAGATGATATTTAATAAAATAAGTAGAAATCCACTAAAAGTTTTGTTTGGTTATCTTGAAAAACCCGAGATAATCGTCTCCATGCTCCAAATCCATTTTAAAGCCATTTTTAAGGCATTTCGCGCATACATGAAATGAACACATTTTTCTCCAAAACTATAACAGATGCAAGCTTGTCCTGTTTGGTGGAGATGATATTTAATAAAATAAGTAGAAATCCACTAAAATTTTTGTTTGGTTATCTTGCAATCCCGAGATAATCGTCTCCATGCTCCAAATCCATTTTAAAGCCATTTTTAAGGCATTTCGCGCATACATGAAATGAACACATTTTTCTCCAAAACTATAACAGATGCAAGCTTGTCCTGTTTGGTGGAGATGATATTTAATAAAATAAGTAGAAATCCACTAAAAGTTTTGTTTGGTTATATTGCAATCCCGAGATAATCGTCTCCATGCTCCAAATCCATTTTAAAGCCATTTTTAAGGCATTTCGCGCATACATGAAATGAACACATTTTTCTCCAAAACTATAACAGATGCAAGCTTGTCCTGTTTGGTGGAGATGATATTTAATAAAATAAGTAGAAATCCACTAAAAGTTTTGTTTGGTTATCTTGCAATCCCGAGATAATCGTCTCCATGCTCCAAATCCATTTTAAAGCCATTTTTAAGGCATTTCGCGCATACATGAAATGAACACATTTTTCTCCAAAACTATAACAGATGCAAGCTTGTCCTGTTTGGTGGAGATGATATTTAATAAAATAAGTAGAAATCCACTAAAAGTTTTGTTTGGTTATCTTGCAATCCCGAGATAATCGTCTCCATGCTCCAAATCCATTTTAAAGCCATTTTTAAGGCATTTCGCGCATACATGAAATGAACACATTTTTCTCCAAAACTATAACAGATGCAAGCTTGTCCTGTTTGGTGGAGATGATATTTAATAAAATAAGTAGAAATCCACTAAAAGTTTTGTTTGGTTATCTTGCAATCCCGAGATAATCGTCTCCATGCTCCAAATCCATTTTAAAGCCATTTTTAAGGCATTTCGCGCATACATGAAATGAACACATTTTTCTTTAAAACTATAACAGATGCAAGCTTGTCTTGTTTGGTGGAGATGATATTTAATAAAATAAGTAGAAATCCACTAAAAGTTTTGTTTGGTTATCTTGCAATCCCGAGATAATCGTCTCCATGCTCCAAATCCATTTTAAAGCCATTTTTAAGGCATTTCGCGCATACATGAAATGAACACATTTTTCTCCAAAACTATAACAGATGCAAGCTTGTCCTGTTTGGTGGAGATGATATTTAATAAAATAAGTAGAAATCCACTAAAAGTTTTGTTTGGTTATCTTGCAATCCCGAGATAATCGTCTCCATGCTCCAAATCCATTTTAAAGCCATTTTTAAGGCATTTCGCGCATACATGAAATGAACACATTTTTCTCCAAAACTATAACAGATGCAAGCTTGTCCTGTTTGGTGGAGATGATATTTAATAAAATAAGTAGAAATCCACTAAAAGTTTTGTTTGGTTATCTTGCAATCCCGAGATAATCGTCTCCATGCTCCAAATCCATTTTAAAGCCATTTTTAAGGCATTTCGCGCATACATGAAATGAACACATTTTTCTCCAAAACTATAACAGATGCAAGCTTGTCCTGTTTGGTGGAGATGATATTTAATAAAATAAGTAGAAATCCACTAAAAGTTTTGTTTGGTTATATTGCAATCCCGAGATAATCGTCTCCATGCTCCAAATCCATTTTAAAGCCATTTTTAAGGCATTTCGCGCATACATGAAATGAACACATTTTTCTCCAAAACTATAACAGATGCAAGCTTGTCCTGTTTGGTGGAGATGATATTTAATAAAATAAGTAGAAATCCACTAAAAGTTTTGTTTGGTTATCTTGCAATCCCGAGATAATCGTCTCCATGCTCCAAATCCATTTTAAAGCCATTTTTAAGGCATTTCGCGCATACATGAAATGAACACATTTTTCTCCAAAACTATAACAGATGCAAGCTTGTCCTGTTTGGTGGAGATGATATTTAATAAAATAAGTAGAAATCCACTAAATGTTTTGTTTGGTTATCTTGCAATCCCGAGATTATCGTCTCCATGCTCCAAATCTATTTTAAAGCCATTTTTAAGGCATTTCGCGCATACATGAAATGAACACATTTTTCTCCAAAACTATAACAGATGCAAGCTTGTCCTGTTTGGTGGAGATGATATTTAATAAAATAAGTAGAAATCCACTAAAAATTTTGTTTGGTTATCTTGCAATCCCGAGATAATCGTCTCCATGCTCCAAATCCATTTTAAAGCCATTTTTAAGGCATTTCGCGCATACATGAAATGAACACATTTTTCTCCAAAACTATAACAGATGCAAGCTTGTCCTGTTTGGTGGAGATGATATTTAATAAAATAAGTAGAAATCCACTAAAAGTTTTGTTTGGTTATCTTGCAATCCCGAGATAATCGTCTCCATGCTCCAAATCTATTTTAAAGCCATTTTTAAGGCATTTCGCGCATACATGAAATGAACACATTTTTCTCCAAAACTATAACAGATGCAAGCTTGTCCTGTTTGTTGGAGATGATGTTTAATAAAATAAGTAGAAATCCACTAAAAGTTTTGTTTGGTTATCTTGCAATCCCGAGATAATCGTCTCCATGCTCCAAATCCATTTTAAAGCCATTTTTAAGGCATTTCGCGCATACATGAAATGAACACATTTTTCTCCAAATCTATAACAGATGCAAGCTTGTCTTGTTTGGTGGAGATGATATTTAATAAAATAAGTAGAAATCCACTAAAAGTTTTGTTTGGTTATCTTGCAATCCCGAGATAATCGTCTCCATGCTCCAAATCCATTTTAAAGCCATTTTTAAGGCATTTCGCGCATACATGAAATGAACACATTTTTCTCCAAAACTATAACAGATGCAAGCTTGTCCTGTTTGGTGGAGATGATATTTAATAAAATAAGTAGAAATCCACTAAAATTTTTGTTTGGTTATCTTGCAATCCCGAGATAATCGTCTCCATGCTCCAAATCCATTTTAAAGCCATTTTTAAGGCATTTCGCGCATACATGAAATGAACACATTTTTCTCCAAAACTATAACAGATGCAAGCTTGTCCTGTTTGGTGGAGATGATATTTAATAAAATAAGTAGAAATCCACTAAAAGTTTTGTTTGGTTATATTGCAATCCCGAGATAATCGTCTCCATGCTCCAAATCCATTTTAAAGCCATTTTTAAGGCATTTCGCGCATACATGAAATGAACACATTTTTCTCCAAAACTATAACAGATGCAAGCTTGTCCTGTTTGGTGGAGATGATATTTAATAAAATAAGTAGAAATCCACTAAAAGTTTTGTTTGGTTATCTTGCAATCCCGAGATAATCGTCTCCATGCTCCAAATCCATTTTAAAGCCATTTTTAAGGCATTTCGCGCATACATGAAATGAACACATTTTTCTCCAAAACTATAACAGATGCAAGCTTGTCCTGTTTGGTGGAGATGATATTTAATAAAATAAGTAGAAATCCACTAAAAGTTTTGTTTGGTTATCTTGCAATCCCGAGATAATCGTCTCCATGCTCCAAATCCATTTTAAAGCCATTTTTAAGGCATTTCGCGCATACATGAAATGAACACATTTTTCTCCAAAACTATAACAGATGCAAGCTTGTCCTGTTTGGTGGAGATGATATTTAATAAAATAAGTAGAAATCCACTAAAAGTTTTGTTTGGTTATCTTGCAATCCCGAGATAATCGTCTCCATGCTCCAAATCCATTTTAAAGCCATTTTTAAGGCATTTCGCGCATACATGAAATGAACACATTTTTCTCCAAAACTATAACAGATGCAAGCTTGTCCTGTTTGGTGGAGATGATATTTATTAAAATAAGTAGAAATCCACTAAAAGTTTTGTTTGGTTATATTGCAATCCCGAGATAATCGTCTCCATGCTCCAAATCCATTTTAAAGCCATTTTTAAGGCATTTCGCGCATACATGAAATGAACACATTTTTCTCCAAAACTATAACAGATGCAAGCTTGTCCTGTTTGGTGGAGATGATATTTAATAAAATAAGTAGAAATCCACTAAAAGTTTTGTTTGGTTATCTTGCAATCCCGAGATAATCGTCTCCATGCTCCAAATCCATTTTAAAGCCATTTTTAAGGCATTTCGCGCATACATGAAATGAACACATTTTTCTCCAAAACTATAACAGATGCAAGCTTGTCCTGTTTGGTGGAGATGATATTTAATAAAATAAGTAGAAATCCACTAAAAGTTTTGTTTGGTTATCTTGCAATCCTGAGATAATCGTCTCCATGCTCCAAATCCATTTTAAAGCCATTTTTAAGGCATTTCGCGCATACATGAAATGAACACATTTTTCTCCAAAACTATAACAGATGCAAGCTTGTCCTGTTTGGTGGAGATGATATTTAATAAAATAAGTAGAAATCCACTAAAAGTTTTGTTTGGTTATCTTGCAATCTCGAGATAATCGTCTCCATGCTCCAAATCCATTTTAAAGCCATTTTTAAGGCATTTCGCGCATACATGAAATGAACACATTTTTCTCCAAAACTATAACAGATGCAAGCTTGTCCTGTTTGGTGGAGATGATATTTAATAAAATAAGTAGAAATCCACTAAAAGTTTTGTTTGGTTATCTTGCAATCCCGAGATAATCGTCTCCATGCTCCAAATCCATTTTAAAGCCATTTTTAAGGCATTTCGCGCATACATGAAATGAACACATTTTTCTCCAAAACTATAACAGATGCAAGCTTGTCCTGTTTGGTGGAGATAATATTTAATAAAATAAGTAGAAATCTACTAAAAGTTTCGTTTGTTTATATTGCCATCCTAAGATAATCGTCTCCATGCTCCAAATCCATTTTAAAGCCATTTCAAAGGCATTTTGCGCATACATGAAATGAACACATTTTTCTCCAAAACTATAACACATGCAAGCTTGTCCTGTTTGGTGGAGATGATATTTAAAAACATAAGTAGAAATCCACTAAAAGTTTTGTTTGGTTATCTTGCAATCCCGAGATAATCGTCTCCATGCTCCAAATCCATTTTAAAGCCATTTTTAAGGCATTTCGCGCATACATGAAATGAACACATTTTTCTCCAAAACTATAACAGTTGCAAGCTTGTCCTGTTTGGTGGAGATGATATTTAATAAAATAAGTAGAAATCCACTAAAAGTTTTGTTTGGTTATCTTGCAATCCCGAGATAATCGTCTCCATGCTCCAAATCCATTTTAAAGCCATTTTTAAGGCATTTCGCGCATACATGAAATGAACACATTTTTCTCCAAAACTATAACAGATGCAAGCTTGTCCTGTTTGGTGGAGATGATATTTAATAAAATAAGTAGAAATCCACTAAAAGTTTTGTTTGGTTATCTTGCAATCCCGAGATAATCGTCTCCATGCTCCAAATCCATTTTAAAGCCATTTTTAAGGCATTTCGCGCATACATGAAATGAACACATTTTTCTCCAAAACTATAACAGATGCAAGCTTGTCCTGTTTGGTGGAGATGATATTTAATAAAATAAGTAGAAATCCACTAAAAGTTTTGTTTGGTTATCTTGCAATCCCGAGATAATCGTCTCCATGCTCCAAATCCATTTTAAAGCCATTTTTAAGGCATTTCGCGCATACATGAAATGAACACATTTTTCTCCAAAACTATAACAGATGCAAGCTTGTCCTGTTTGGTGGAGATGATATTTAATAAAATAAGTAGAAATCCACTAAAAGTTTTGTTTGGTTATCTTGAAAAACCCGAGATAATCGTCTCCATGCTCCAAATCCATTTTAAAGCCATTTTTAAGGCATTTCGCGCATACATGAAATGAACACATTTTTCTCCAAAACTATAACAGATGCAAGCTTGTCCTGTTTGGTGGAGATGATATTTAATAAAATAAGTAGAAATCCACTAAAAGTTTTGTTTGGTTATCTTGCAATCCCGAGATAATCGTCTCCATGCTCCAAATCCATTTTAAAGCCATTTTTAAGGCATTTCGCGCATACATGAAATGAACACATTTTTCTCCAAAACTATAACAGATGCAAGCTTGTCCTGTTTGGTGGATATGATATTTAATAAAATAAGTAGAAATCCACTAAAAGTTTTGTTTGGTTATATTGCCATCCCGAGATAATCGTCTCCATGCTCCAAATCCATTTTAAAGCCATTTTTAAGGCATTTCGCGCATACATGAAATGAACACATTTTTCTCCAAAACTATAACAGATGCAAGCTTGTCCTGTTTGGTGGAGATGATATTTAATAAAATAAGTAGAAATCCACTAAAAGTTTTGTTTGGTTATCTTGCAATCCCGAGATAATCGTCTCCATGCTCCAAATCCATTTTAAAGCCATTTTTAAGGCATTTCGCGCATACATGAAATGAACACATTTTTCTCCAAAACTATAACAGATGCAAGCTTGTCCTGTTTGGTGGAGATGATATTTAATAAAATAAGTAGAAATCCACTAAAAGTTTTGTTTGGTTATCTTGCAATCCCGAGATAATCGTCTCCATGCTCCAAATCCATTTTAAAGCCATTTTTAAGGCATTTCGCGCATACATGAAATGAACACATTTTTCTCCAAAACTATAACAGATGCAAGCTTGTCCTGTTTGGTGGAGATGATATTTAATAAAATAAGTAGAAATCCACTAAAAGTTTTGTTTGGTTATCTTGCAATCCCGAGATAATCGTCTCCATGCTCCAAATCCATTTTAAAGCCATTTTTAAGGCATTTCGCGCATACATGAAATGAACACATTTTTCTCCAAAACTATAACAGATGCAAGCTTGTCCTGTTTGGTGGAGATGATATTTAATAAAATAAGTAGAAATCCACTAAATGTTTTGTTTGGTTATCTTGCAATCTCGAGATAATCGTCTCCATGCTCCAAATCCATTTTAAAGCCATTTCAAAGGCATTTTGCGCATACATGAAATGAACACATTTTTCTCCAAAACTATAACACATGCAAGCTTGTCCTGTTTGGTGGAGATGATATTTAATAAAATAAGTAGAAATCCACTAAAAGTTTTGTTTGGTTATCTTGCAATCCCGAGATAATCGTCTCCATGCTCCAAATCCATTTTAAAGCCATTTTTAAGGCATTTCGCGCATACATGAAATGAACACATTTTTCTCCAAAACTATAACAGATGCAAGCTTGTCCTGTTTGGTGGAGATGATATTTAATAAAATAAGTAGAAATCCACTAAAAGTTTTGTTTGGTTATCTTGCAATCCCGAGATAATCGTCTCCATGCTCCAAATCCATTTTAGAGCCATTTTTAAGGCATTTCGCGCATACATGAAATGAACACATTTTTCTCCAAAACTATAACAGATGCAAGCTTGTCCTGTTTGGTGGAGATGATATTTAATAAAATAAGTAGAAATCCACTAAATGTTTTGTTTGGTTATCTTGCAATCTCGAGATAATCGTCTCCATGCTCCAAATCCATTTTAAAGCCATTTCAAAGGCATTTTGCGCATACATGAAATGAACACATTTTTCTCCAAAACTATAACACATGCAAGCTTGTCCTGTTTGGTGGAGATGATATTTAATAAAATAAGTAGAAATCCACTAAAAGTTTTGTTTGGTTATCTTGCAATCCCGAGATAATCGTCTCCATGCTCCAAATCCATTTTAAAGCCATTTTTAAGGCATTTCGCGCATACATGAAATGAACACATTTTTCTCCAAAACTATAACAGATGCAAGCTTGTCCTGTTTGGTGGAGATGATATTTAATAAAATAAGTAGAAATCCACTAAAAGTTTTGTTTGGTTATCTTGCAATCCCGAGATAATCGTCTCCATGCTCCAAATCCATTTTAAAGCCATTTTTAAGGCATTTCGCGCATACATGAAATGAACACATTTTTCTCCAAAACTATAACAGATGCAAGCTTGTCCTGTTTGGTGGAGATGATATTTAATAAAATAAGTAGAAATCCACTAAAAGTTTTGTTTGGTTATCTTGCAATCCCGAGATAATCGTCTCCATGCTCCAAATCCATTTTAGAGCCATTTTTAAGGCATTTCGCGCATACATGAAATGAACACATTTTTCTCCAAAACTATAACAGATGCAAGCTTGTCCTGTTTGGTGGAGATGATATTTAATAAAATAAGTAGAAATCCACTAAAAGTTTTGTTTGGTTATCTTGCAATCCCGAGATAATCGTCTCCATGCTCCAAATCCATTTTAAAGCCATTTTTAAGGCATTTCGCGCATACATGAAATGAACACATTTTTCTCCAAAACTATAACAGATGCAAGCTTGTCCTGTTTGGTGGAGATGATATTTAATAAAATAAGTAGAAATCCACTAAAAGTTTTGTTTGGTTATCTTGCAATCCCGAGATAATCGTCTCCATGCTCCAAATCCATTTTAAAGCCATTTTTAAGGCATTTCGCGCATACATGAAATGAACACATTTTTCTCCAAAACTATAACAGATGCAAGCTTGTCCTGTTTGGTGGAGATAATATTTAATAAAATAAGTAGAAATCTACTAAAAGTTTCGTTTGTTTATATTGCCATCCTAAGATAATCGTCTCCATGCTCCAAATCCATTTTAAAGCCATTTCAAAGGCATTTTGCGCATACATGAAATGAACACATTTTTCTCCAAAACTATAACACATGCAAGCTTGTCCTGTTTGGTGGAGATGATATTTAAAAACATAAGTAGAAATCCACTAAAAGTTTTGTTTGGTTATCTTGCAATCCCGAGATAATCGTCTCCATGCTCCAAATCCATTTTAAAGCCATTTTTAAGGCATTTCGCGCATACATGAAATGAACACATTTTTCTCCAAAACTATAACAGTTGCAAGCTTGTCCTGTTTGGTGGAGATGATATTTAATAAAATAAGTAGAAATCCACTAAAAGTTTTGTTTGGTTATCTTGCAATCCCGAGATAATCGTCTCCATGCTCCAAATCCATTTTAAAGCCATTTTTAAGGCATTTCGCGCATACATGAAATGAACACATTTTTCTCCAAAACTATAACAGATGCAAGCTTGTCCTGTTTGGTGGAGATGATATTTAATAAAATAAGTAGAAATCCACTAAAAGTTTTGTTTGGTTATCTTGCAATCCCGAGATAATCGTCTCCATGCTCCAAATCCATTTTAAAGCCATTTTTAAGGCATTTCGCGCATACATGAAATGAACACATTTTTCTCCAAAACTATAACAGATGCAAGCTTGTCCTGTTTGGTGGAGATGATATTTAATAAAATAAGTAGAAATCCACTAAAAGTTTTGTTTGGTTATCTTGCAATCCCGAGATAATCGTCTCCATGCTCCAAATCCATTTTAAAGCCATTTTTAAGGCATTTCGCGCATACATGAAATGAACACATTTTTCTCCAAAACTATAACAGATGCAAGCTTGTCCTGTTTGGTGGAGATGATATTTAATAAAATAAGTAGAAATCCACTAAAAGTTTTGTTTGGTTATCTTGAAAAACCCGAGATAATCGTCTCCATGCTCCAAATCCATTTTAAAGCCATTTTTAAGGCATTTCGCGCATACATGAAATGAACACATTTTTCTCCAAAACTATAACAGATGCAAGCTTGTCCTGTTTGGTGGAGATGATATTTAATAAAATAAGTAGAAATCCACTAAAAGTTTTGTTTGGTTATCTTGCAATCCCGAGATAATCGTCTCCATGCTCCAAATCCATTTTAAAGCCATTTTTAAGGCATTTCGCGCATACATGAAATGAACACATTTTTCTCCAAAACTATAACAGATGCAAGCTTGTCCTGTTTGGTGGAGATGATATTTAATAAAATAAGTAGAAATCCACTAAAAGTTTTGTTTGGTTATATTGCCATCCCGAGATAATCGTCTCCATGCTCCAAATCCATTTTAAAGCCATTTTTAAGGCATTTCGCGCATACATGAAATGAACACATTTTTCTCCAAAACTATAACAGATGCAAGCTTGTCCTGTTTGGTGGAGATGATATTTAATAAAATAAGTAGAAATCCACTAAAAGTTTTGTTTGGTTATCTTGCAATCCCGAGATAATCGTCTCCATGCTCCAAATCCATTTTAAAGCCATTTTTAAGGCATTTCGCGCATACATGAAATGAACACATTTTTCTCCAAAACTATAACAGATGCAAGCTTGTCCTGTTTGGTGGAGATGATATTTAATAAAATAAGTAGAAATCCACTAAAAGTTTTGTTTGGTTATCTTGCAATCCCGAGATAATCGTCTCCATGCTCCAAATCCATTTTAAAGCCATTTTTAAGGCATTTCGCGCATACATGAAATGAACACATTTTTCTCCAAAACTATAACAGATGCAAGCTTGTCCTGTTTGGTGGAGATGATATTTAATAAAATAAGTAGAAATCCACTAAAAGTTTTGTTTGGTTATCTTGCAATCCCGAGATAATCGTCTCCATGCTCCAAATCCATTTTAAAGCCATTTTTAAGGCATTTCGCGCATACATGAAATGAACACATTTTTCTCCAAAACTATAACAGATGCAAGCTTGTCCTGTTTGGTGGAGATGATATTTAATAAAATAAGTAGAAATCCACTAAATGTTTTGTTTGGTTATCTTGCAATCTCGAGATAATCGTCTCCATGCTCCAAATCCATTTTAAAGCCATTTCAAAGGCATTTTGCGCATACATGAAATGAACACATTTTTCTCCAAAACTATAACACATGCAAGCTTGTCCTGTTTGGTGGAGATGATATTTAATAAAATAAGTAGAAATCCACTAAAAGTTTTGTTTGGTTATCTTGCAATCCCGAGATAATCGTCTCCATGCTCCAAATCCATTTTAAAGCCATTTTTAAGGCATTTCGCGCATACATGAAATGAACACATTTTTCTCCAAAACTATAACAGATGCAAGCTTGTCCTGTTTGGTGGAGATGATATTTAATAAAATAAGTAGAAATCCACTAAAAGTTTTGTTTGGTTATCTTGCAATCCCGAGATAATCGTCTCCATGCTCCAAATCCATTTTAGAGCCATTTTTAAGGCATTTCGCGCATACATGAAATGAACACATTTTTCTCCAAAACTATAACAGATGCAAGCTTGTCCTGTTTGGTGGAGATGATATTTAATAAAATAAGTAGAAATCCACTAAAAGTTTTGTTTGGTTATCTTGCAATCCCGAGATAATCGTCTCCATGCTCCAAATCCATTTTAAAGCCATTTTTAAGGCATTTCGCGCATACATGAAATGAACACATTTTTCTCCAAAACTATAACAGATGCAAGCTTGTCCTGTTTGGTGGAGATGATATTTAATAAAATAAGTAGAAATCCACTAAAAGTTTTGTTTGGTTATCTTGCAATCCCGAGATAATCGTCTCCATGCTCCAAATCCATTTTAAAGCCATTTTTAAGGCATTTCGCGCATACATGAAATGAACACATTTTTCTCCAAAACTATAACAGATGCAAGCTTGTCCTGTTTGGTGGAGATGATATTTAATAAAATAAGTAGAAATCCACTAAAAGTTTTGTTTGGTTATCTTGCAATCCCGAGATAATCGTCTCCATGCTCCAAATCCATTTTAAAGCCATTTTTAAGGCATTTCGCGCATACATGAAATGAACACATTTTTCTCCAAAACTATAACAGATGCAAGCTTGTCCTGTTTGGTGGAGATGATATTTAATAAAATAAGTAGAAATCCACTAAAAGTTTTGTTTGGTTATATTGCAATCCCGAGATAATCGTCTCCATGCTCCAAATCCATTTTAAAGCCATTTTAAGGCATTTCGCGCATACATGAAATGAACACATTTTTCTCCAAAACTATAATAGATGCAAGCTTGTCCTGTTTGGTGGAGATGATATTTAATAAAATAAGTAGAAATACACTAAAAGTTTTGTTTGGTTATCTTGCAATCCCGAGATAATCGTCTCCATGCTCCAAATCCATTTTAAAGCCATTTTTAAGGCATTTCGCGCATACATGAAATAAACACATTTTTCTCCAAAACTATAACAGATGCAAGCTTGTCCTGTTTGGTGGAGATGATATTTAATAAAATAAGTAGAAATCCACTAAAAGTTTTGTTTGGTTATCTTGCAATCCCGAGATAATCGTCTCCATGCTCCAAATCCATTTTAAAGCCATTTCAAAGGCATTTTGCGCATACATGAAATGAACACATTTTTCTCCAAAACTATAACACATGCAAGCTTGTCCTGTTTGGTGGAGATGATATTTAATAAAATAAGTAGAAATCCACTAAAAGTTTTGTTTGGTTATCTTGCAATCCCGAGATAATCGTCTCCATGCTCCAAATCCATTTTAAAGCCATTTTTAAGGCATTTCGCGCATACATGAAATGAACACATTTTTCTCCAAAACTATAACAGATGCAAGCTTGTCTTGTTTGGTGGAGATGATATTTAATAAAATAAGTAGAAATCCACTAAAAGTTTTGTTTGGTTATCTTGCAATCCCGAGATAATCGTCTCCATGCTCCAAATCCATTTTAAAGCCATTTTTAAGGCATTTCGCGCATACATGAAATGAACACATTTTTCTCCAAAACTATAACAGATGCAAGCTTGTCCTGTTTGGTGGAGATGATATTTAATAAAATAAGTAGAAATCCACTAAAATTTTTGTTTGGTTATCTTGCAATCCCGAGATAATCGTCTCCATGCTCCAAATCCATTTTAAAGCCATTTTTAAGGCATTTCGCGCATACATGAAATGAACACATTTTTCTCCAAAACTATAACAGATGCAAGCTTGTCCTGTTTGGTGGAGATGATATTTAATAAAATAAGTAGAAATCCACTAAAAGTTTTGTTTGGTTATATTGCAATCCCGAGATAATCGTCTCCATGCTCCAAATCCATTTTAAAGCCATTTTTAAGGCATTTCGCGCATACATGAAATGAACACATTTTTCTCCAAAACTATAACAGATGCAAGCTTGTCCTGTTTAGTGGAGATGATTAGTGATGAGCGAGTACTAAAAAGCTCGGGTGCTCGAAGCTCAGGCCGAGCCTCCCAAGATACTCGTGTACTCGGCCCGAGCACCGAGCCCAATGTTATCCTATGGGAGACCCGAGTATTTTTGTGAAATGACCCCCCGGCAGCATGGAGAAACCCTAAAAATGTCACAAAAGTCTCAGAAGAGTGCTCAAATGACATGGCATCAGCATGGGGAAGACCCCTTGAAGCATTTATCACTCAAAAGTCACAGATGTGAACAATTTTGTCCGAGTTTTACGCCATTTTTACGGACTCACCAGAAAACCTTCCAAAATGACACCAAAATGAATTTTCATGGCGGAAATGTTAAGGGCACATACCCAATAGTGAGATAGAGCTGGTGTATGTTACTTTTTGAGATTAATACATGAAAGATTTTACATGAAAACCTTGTGTGGCACTCCGATGTCCAAAACGCACGTTTTGTGCTTTTTACTAGCGATGTCGGTCATTTTTTTTTTTTTATTCTATCTCCCTCAGTCCGTCGGTCTGTCTCTCTCTGTCTTGTCTGTCCCCCTCTCACAGTCTGTCGGTCAGTTCCCCCCTCTCTCTTACTTACCGTTCCCCGATCACTGCCGCGGCGCTGCACGGCTGTTCAAACTCCGGTGGCTTTTCCTCTTTTGAAAAAGCCGGCCGCTCATTAATCAATCTCCTATTCCCTGCTGTCCTGCTTTTCGGCGCCTATGATTGGTTGCAGTGAGACACGCTCCCACACTGAGTGACAGCTGTCTCACTGCAACCAATCACAGCAGCCGGTGTGTGTATACTGTGCAGTGAAATAAATAATTAAATAATTAAAAAAAACGGCATGCGGTCCCCCCAATTTTAATACCAGCCAGATAAAGCCATACGGCTGAAGGCTGGTATTCTCAGGATGGGGAGCTCCACGTTATGGGGAGCCCCCCACCCTAACAATATCAGTCAGCAGCCGCCCAGAATTGCCGCATACATTAGATGCGACAGTTCTGGGGCTGTACCCGGCTCTTCCCGATTTACCCTGGTGCGTTGGCAAATCGGGGTAATAAGGAGTTAATGGCAGCCCATAGCTGCCACTAAATCCTAAATTAATCATGTCAGGCGTCTCCCCGAGATTCCTTCCATGATTAATCTGTAAATTACAGTTAAAAAACACACACACCCGAAAAATCCTTTATTAGAAATAAAAAACACTAACAAAGTCCCTCATTACCAATTTATTAACCCCGACAAACCCTCCATGTCCGGCGTACTCCACAGTCCTCCAGCGTCGCGTCCAGCTCTGCTGCATGGAAGTGACAGGAGCTGCAGAAGACACCGCCGCTCCGGTCACCTCCACGCAGCTAATGAGATGAGTATAGCGATCAGCTGAGCTGTCACTGAGGTTACCTGGATCCAGCGGTGGATGCAGCGGTGGCCGCGGGTAACCTCAGTGACAGCTCAGCTGATCGCGCTACTCACCGCCGCTCCAGTCAGCTCCATGCACCAACTGAGGTGAGTAGAGCGATCAGCTGCTGTCACTGAGGTTAATCGCGGCACCGCTGGATCCAGCGGTGGCCGGGAGTTACCTGACTGACAGCAGCTGATCGCGCTATTCCCTTCATTAGCTGCGTGGAGGTGACCGGCGGCTTTTACTATTTTGAAAAAGCCGGCCGCTCATTAAACAATCTCCTATTCCCTGCTTTCCCCGCCCACCGGTGCCTATGATTGGTTGCAGTGAGACACGCCCCCACGCTGAGTGACAGGTGTCACACTGCACCCAATCACAGCAGCCGGTGGGCGTGTCTATACTGTGCAGTAAAATAAATTAATAAATAATTAAAAAAAAACGGCGTGCGGTCCCCCCCATTTTAATGCCAGCCAGATAAAGCCATACGGCTGAAGGCTGGTATTCTCAGGATGGGGAGCTCCACGTTATGGGGAGCCCCCCAGCCTAACAATATCAGTCAGCAGCCGCCCAGAATTGCCGCATACATTATATGCGACAGTTCTGGGGCTGTACCCGGCTCTTCCCGATTTGCCCTGGTGCTTTGGCAAATCGGGGTAATAAGGAGTTAATGGCAGCCCATAGCTGCCACTAAATCCTAGATTAATCATGTCAGGCGTCTATGAGACACCCTCCATGATTAATCTGTAAGTTACAGTAAATAAACACACACACCCGAAAAATCCTTTATTAGAAATAAAAAACACACACACATTCCCTGGTCCACCACTTTAATCAGCCCCAAAAAGCCCTCCATGTCCGGCGTCATCCAGGATGTTCCAGCGTCGCATCCTGCGCTGCTGCATAGAGGTGACCGGAGCTGCAGAAGACACCGCCGCTCCGGTCACTTCCACGCAGCAAATGAGGTGAGTAGCGCGATCAGCTGAGCTGTCACTGAGGTTACCCGCCGTCACTGGATCCAGTGACAGCGGGTAACCTCAGTGACAGCTCAGCTGATCGCACGGCTGTCTTCATTAGCTGCGTGGAGGTGACCGGAGCGGCGGTGTCTTCTGCAGCTCCTGTCACTTCCATGCAGCAGAGCTGGACGCGACGCCGGAGTCCGTGGAGTACGCCGGACATGGAGGGTTTGTCGGGGTTAATAAATTGGTAATGAGGGACTTTGTTAGTGTTTTTTATTTCTAATAAAGGATTTTTCGGATGTGTGTGTTTTTTAACTGTAATTTACAGATTAATCATGGAAGGAATCTCGGGGAGACGCCTGACATGATTAATCTAGGATTTAGTGGCAGCTATGGGCTGCCATTAACTCCTTATTACCCCGATTTGCCAACGCACCAGGGTAAATCGGGAAGAGCCGGGTACAGTCCCAGAACTGTCGCATATAATGTATGCGGCAATTCTGGGCAGCTGTTGGCTGATATTGTTAGGGTGGGGGGCTCCCCATAACGTGGAGCTCCCCATCCTGAGAATACCAGCCTTCAGCCGTATGGCTTTATCTGGCTGGTTTTAAAAATGGGGGGAACCGCACGCCGTTTTTTTTAATTATTTAATAAATAATTAAAATTAATAATTAAAATTAATAAATAATTAAAAAAAAAACGGCGTGCGGTTCCCCCCATTTTTAAAACCAGCCAGATAAAGCCATACGGCTGAAGGCTGGTATTCTCAGGATGGGGAGCTCCACGTTATGGGGAGCCCCCCACCCTAACAATATCAGCCAACAGCCGCCCAGAATTGCCGCATACATTATATGCGACAGTTCTGGGACTGTACCCGGCTCTTCCCGATTTGCCCTGGTGCGTTGGCAAATCGGGGTAATAAGGAGTTATTGGCAGCCCATAGCTGCCAATAAGTCCTAGATTAATCATGTCAGGCGTCTATGAGACACCCTCCATGATTAATCTGTAAGTTACAGTAAATAAACACACACACACCAGAAAAAATCCTTTATTAGAAATAAAAACACACACATATACCCTGGTTCACCACTTTAATCAGCCCGAAAAAGCCCTCCATGTCCGGCGTAATCCAGGATGATCCAGCGTCGCATCCAGCGCTGCTGCATGGAGGTGACCGGAGCCGCAGCACACACAGCCGCTCCGGTCACCTCCACACAGCAAATGAACACAGCCGCGCGATCAGCTGCTGTCACTGAGGTTACCCGCGGCCACCGGTGGATGCAGCGGTGACAGCGGGTAACCTCAGTGACAGCAGCTGATCGCGCGGCTGTGTTCATTTGCTGCGTGGAGGTGACCGGAGCGGCTGTGTGTGCTGCGGCTCCGGTCACCTCCATGCAGCAGCGCTGGATGCGACGCTGGATCATCCTGGATTATGCCGGACATGGAGGGCTTTTTCGGGCTGATTAAAGTGGTGAACCAGGGTATATGTGTGTGTTTTTTATTTCTAATAAAGGATTTTTTCTGGTGTGTGTGTTTATTTACTGTAACTTACAGATTAATCATGGAGGGTGTCTCATAGACGCCTGACATGATTAATCTAGGACTTATTGGCAGCTATGGGCTTCCAATAACTCCTTATTACCCCGATTTGCCAACGCACCAGGGTAAATCGGGAAGAGCCGGGTACAGCCCCAGAATTGTCGCATATAATGTATGCGGCAATTCTGGCCAGCTGCTGACTGATATTGTTAGGGTGGGGGGCTCCCCATAACGTGGGGCTCCCCATCCTGAGAATACCAGCCTTCAGCTGTATGGCTTTATCTGGCTGGTATTAAAATTGGGGGGAACCGCACGCCGTTTTTTTAATTATTTATTTATTTATTTTACTGCACAGTATAGACACGCCCACCGGCTGCTGTGATTGGGTGCAGTGTGACACCTGTCACTCAGCGTGGGGGCGTGTCTCACTGCAACCAATCATAGGCGCCTGTGGGCGTGGAAAGCAGGGAATATGAGATGGCTGTGTACAGAGCACAGCGCGCCGGCCGGTATAAAGGCTCGGTCACGCTGTGCAGGCCAGCCAATCACTGCAATTCCACAACTAACAGGGCTGTGGCATTGCAGTGGTCTGCCAGCCAATCCCTGCATGAGGGCTGGCTCTCAAAAGAGCGCCAACATGCAGGGATGAAGACCACGAGTAAAGCACGAGTATTGCAAAATTACTCGGTACCCGCCGAGCAGCCCGAGTACAGTGATACTCGTGCGAGTACCGAGTAGTTACAAGCATGCTCGCTCATCACTAGAGATGATATTTAATAAAATAAGTAGAAATCCACTAAAAGTTTTGTTTGGTTATCTTGCAATCCCGAGATAATCGTCTCCATGCTCCAAATCCATTTTAAAGCCATTTTTAAGGCATTTCGCGCATACATGAAATGAACACATTTTTCTCCAAAACTATAACAGATGCAAGCTTGTCCTGTTTGGTGGAGATGATATTTAATAAAATAAGTAGAAATCCACTAAAAGTTTTGTTTGGTTATCTTGCAATCCCGAGATAATCGTCTCCATGCTCCAAATCCATTTTAAAGCCATTTTTAAGGCATTTCGCGCATACATGAAATGAACACATTTTTCTCCAAAACTATAACAGATGCAAGCTTGTCCTGTTTGGTGGAGATGATATTTAATAAAATAAGTAGAAATCCACTAAAAGTTTTGTTTGGTTATCTTGCAATCCCGAGATAATCGTCTCCATGCTCCAAATCCATTTTAGAGCCATTTTTAAGGCATTTCGCGCATACATGAAATGAACACATTTTTCTCCAAAACTATAACAGATGCAAGCTTGTCCTGTTTGGTGGAGATGATATTTAATAAAATAAGTAGAAATCCACTAAAAGTTTTGTTTGGTTATCTTGCAATCCCGAGATAATCGTCTCCATGCTCCAAATCCATTTTAAAGCCATTTTTAAGGCATTTCGCGCATACATGAAATGAACACATTTTTCTCCAAAACTATAACAGATGCAAGCTTGTCCTGTTTGGTGGAGATGATATTTAATAAAATAAGTAGAAATCCACTAAAAGTTTTGTTTGGTTATCTTGCAATCCCGAGATAATCGTCTCCATGCTCCAAATCCATTTTAAAGCCATTTTTAAGGCATTTCGCGCATACATGAAATGAACACATTTTTCTCCAAAACTATAACAGATGCAAGCTTGTCCTGTTTGGTGGAGATGATATTTAATAAAATAAGTAGAAATCCACTAAAAGTTTTGTTTGGTTATCTTGCAATCCCGAGATAATCGTCTCCATGCTCCAAATCCATTTTAAAGCCATTTTTAAGGCATTTCGCGCATACATGAAATGAACACATTTTTCTCCAAAACTATAACAGATGCAAGCTTGTCCTGTTTGGTGGAGATGATATTTAATAAAATAAGTAGAAATCCACTAAAAGTTTTGTTTGGTTATATTGCAATCCCGAGATAATCGTCTCCATGCTCCAAATCCATTTTAAAGCCATTTTAAGGCATTTCGCGCATACATGAAATGAACACATTTTTCTCCAAAACTATAATAGATGCAAGCTTGTCCTGTTTGGTGGAGATGATATTTAATAAAATAAGTAGAAATACACTAAAAGTTTTGTTTGGTTATCTTGCAATCCCGAGATAATCGTCTCCATGCTCCAAATCCATTTTAAAGCCATTTTTAAGGCATTTCGCGCATACATGAAATAAACACATTTTTCTCCAAAACTATAACAGATGCAAGCTTGTCCTGTTTGGTGGAGATGATATTTAATAAAATAAGTAGAAATCCACTAAAAGTTTTGTTTGGTTATCTTGCAATCCCGAGATAATCGTCTCCATGCTCCAAATCCATTTTAAAGCCATTTCAAAGGCATTTTGCGCATACATGAAATGAACACATTTTTCTCCAAAACTATAACACATGCAAGCTTGTCCTGTTTGGTGGAGATGATATTTAATAAAATAAGTAGAAATCCACTAAAAGTTTTGTTTGGTTATCTTGCAATCCCGAGATAATCGTCTCCATGCTCCAAATCCATTTTAAAGCCATTTTTAAGGCATTTCGCGCATACATGAAATGAACACATTTTTCTCCAAAACTATAACAGATGCAAGCTTGTCTTGTTTGGTGGAGATGATATTTAATAAAATAAGTAGAAATCCACTAAAAGTTTTGTTTGGTTATCTTGCAATCCCGAGATAATCGTCTCCATGCTCCAAATCCATTTTAAAGCCATTTTTAAGGCATTTCGCGCATACATGAAATGAACACATTTTTCTCCAAAACTATAACAGATGCAAGCTTGTCCTGTTTGGTGGAGATGATATTTAATAAAATAAGTAGAAATCCACTAAAATTTTTGTTTGGTTATCTTGCAATCCCGAGATAATCGTCTCCATGCTCCAAATCCATTTTAAAGCCATTTTTAAGGCATTTCGCGCATACATGAAATGAACACATTTTTCTCCAAAACTATAACAGATGCAAGCTTGTCCTGTTTGGTGGAGATGATATTTAATAAAATAAGTAGAAATCCACTAAAAGTTTTGTTTGGTTATATTGCAATCCCGAGATAATCGTCTCCATGCTCCAAATCCATTTGAAAGCCATTTTTAAGGCATTTCGCGCATACATGAAATGAACACATTTTTCTCCAAAACTATAACAGATGCAAGCTTGTCCTGTTTAGTGGAGATGATATTTAATAAAATAAGTAGAAATCCACTAAAAGTTTTGTTTGGTTATCTTGCAATCCCGAGATAATCGTCTCCATGCTCCAAATCCATTTTAAAGCCATTTCAAAGGCATTTTGCGCATACATGAAATGAACACATTTTTCTCCAAAACTATAACACATGCAAGCTTGTCCTGTTTGGTGGAGATGATATTTAATAAAATAAGTAGAAATCCACTAAAAGTTTTGTTTGGTTATCTTGCAATCCCGAGATAATCGTCTCCATGCTCCAAATCCATTTTAAAGCCATTTTTAAGGCATTTCGCGCATACATGAAATGAACACATTTTTCTCCAAAACTATAACAGATGCAAGCTTGTCTTGTTTGGTGGAGATGATATTTAATAAAATAAGTAGAAATCCACTAAAAGTTTTGTTTGGTTATCTTGCAATCCCGAGATAATCGTCTCCATGCTCCAAATCCATTTTAAAGCCATTTTTAAGGCATTTCGCGCATACATGAAATGAACACATTTTTCTCCAAAACTATAACAGATGCAAGCTTGCCCTGTTTGGTGGAGATGATATTTAATAAAATAAGTAGAAATCCACTAAAATTTTTGTTTGGTTATCTTGCAATCCCGAGATAATCGTCTCCATGCTCCAAATCCATTTTAAAGCCATTTTTAAGGCATTTCGCGCATACATGAAATGAACACATTTTTCTCCAAAACTATAACAGATGCAAGCTTGTCCTGTTTGGTGGAGATGATATTTAATAAAATAAGTAGAAATCCACTAAAAGTTTTGTTTGGTTATATTGCAATCCCGAGATAATCGTCTCCATGCTCCAAATCCATTTTAAAGCCATTTTTAAGGCATTTCGCGCATACATGAAATGAACACATTTTTCTCCAAAACTATAACAGATGCAAGCTTGTCCTGTTTAGTGGAGATGATATTTAATAAAATAAGTAGAAATCCACTAAAAGTTTTGTTTGGTTATCTTGCAATCCCGAGATAATCGTCTCCATGCTCCAAATCCATTTTAAAGCCATTTTTAAGGCATTTCGCGCATACATGAAATGAACACATTTTTCTCCAAAACTATAACAGATGCAAGCTTGTCCTGTTTGGTGGAGATGATATTTAATAAAATAAGTAGAAATCCACTAAAAGTTTTGTTTGGTTATCTTGCAATCCCGAGATAATCGTCTCCATGCTCCAAATCCATTTTAAAGCCATTTTTAAGGCATTTCGCGCATACATCAAATGAACACATTTTTCTCCAAAACTATAACAGATGCAAGCTTCTCTTGTTTGGTGGAGATGATATTTAATAAAATAAGTAGAAATCCACTAAAAGTTTTGTTTGGTTATCTTGCAATCCCGAGATAATCGTCTCCATGCTCCAAATCCATTTTAAAGCCATTTTTAAGGCATTTCGCGCATACATGAAATGAACACATTTTTCTCCAAAACTATAACAGATGCAAGCTTGTCCTGTTTGGTGGAGATGATATTTAATAAAATAAGTAGAAATCCACTAAAAGTTTTGTTTGGTTATCTTGCAATCCCGAGATAATCGTCTCCATGCTCCAAATCCATTTTAAAGCCATTTTTAAGGCATTTCGCGCATACATGAAATGAACACATTTTTCTCCAAAACGAAAACAGATGCAAGCTTGTCCTGTTTGGTGGAGATGATATTTAATAAAATAAGTAGAAATCCACTAAAATTTTTGTTTGGTTATCTTGCAATCCCGAGATAATCGTCTCCATGCTCCAAATCCATTTTAAAGCCATTTTTAAGGCATTTCGCGCATACATGAAATGAACACATTTTTCTCCAAAACTATAACAGATGCAAGCTTGTCCTGTTTGGTGGAGATGATATTTAATAAAATAAGTAGAAATCCACTAAAAGTTTTGTTTGGTTATATTGCAATCCCGAGATAATCGTCTCCATGCTCCAAATCCATTTTAAAGCCATTTTTAAGGCATTTCGCGCATACATGAAATGAACACATTTTTCTCCAAAACTATAACAGATGCAAGCTTGTCCTGTTTGGTGGAGATGATATTTAATAAAATAAGTAGAAATCCACTAAAAGTTTTGTTTGGTTATCTTGCAATCCCGAGATAATCGTCTCCATGCTCCAAATCCATTTTAAAGCCATTTTTAAGGCATTTCGCGCATACATGAAATGAACACATTTTTCTCCAAAACTATAACAGATGCAAGCTTGTCCTGTTTGGTGGAGATGATATTTAATAAAATAAGTAGAAATCCACTAAAAGTTTTGTTTGGTTATCTTGCAATCCCGAGATAATCGTCTCCATGCTCCAAATCCATTTTAAAGCCATTTTTAAGGCATTTCGCGCATACATGAAATGAACACATTTTTCTCCAAAACTATAACAGATGCAAGCTTGTCTTGTTTGGTGGAGATGATATTTAATAAAATAAGTAGAAATCCACTAAAAGTTTTGTTTGGTTATCTTGCAATCCCGAGATAATCGTCTCCATGCTCCAAATCCATTTTAAAGCCATTTTTAAGGCATTTCGCGCATACATGAAATGAACACATTTTTCTCCAAAACTATAACAGATGCAAGCTTGTCCTGTTTGGTGGAGATGATATTTAATAAAATAAGTAGAAATCCACTAAAAGTTTTGTTTGGTTATCTTGCAATCCCGAGATAATCGTCTCCATGCTCCAAATCCATTTTAAAGCCATTTTTAAGGCATTTCGCGCATACATGAAATGAACACATTTTTCTCCAAAACTATAACAGATGCAAGCTTGTCCTGTTTGGTGGAGATGATATTTAATAAAATAAGTAGAAATCCACTAAAAGTTTTGTTTGGTTATCTTGCAATCCCGAGATAATCGTCTCCATGCTCCAAATCCATTTTAAAGCCATTTTTAAGGCATTTCGCGCATACATGAAATGAACACATTTTTCTCCAAAACTATAACAGATGCAAGCTTGTCCTGTTTGGTGGAGATGATATTTAATAAAATAAGTAGAAATCCACTAAAAGTTTTGTTTGGTTATCTTGCAATCCCGAGATAATCGTCTCCATGCTCCAAATCCATTTTAAAGCCATTTTTAAGGCATTTCGCGCATACATGAAATGAACACATTTTTCTCCAAAACTATAACAGATGCAAGCTTGTCCTGTTTGGTGGAGATGATATTTAATAAAATAAGTAGAAATCCACTAAAAGTTTTGTTTGGTTATATTGCAATCCCGAGATAATCGTCTCCATGCTCCAAATCCATTTTAAAGCCATTTTTAAGGCATTTCGCGCATACATGAAATGAACACATTTTTCTCCAAAACTATAATAGATGCAAGCTTGTCCTGTTTGGTGGAGATGATATTTAATAAAATAAGTAGAAATACACTAAAAGTTTTGTTTGGTTATCTTGCAATCCCGAGATAATCGTCTCCATGCTCCAAATCCATTTTAAAGCCATTTTTAAGGCATTTCGCGCATACATGAAATGAACACATTTTTCTCCAAAACTATAACAGATGCAAGCTTGTCCTGTTTGGTGGAGATGATATTTAATAAAATAAGTAGTAATACACTAAAAGTTTTGTTTGGTTATCTTGCAATCCCGAGATAATCGTCTCCATGCTCCAAATCCATTTTAAAGCCATTTTTAAGGCATTTCGCGCATACATGAAATGAACACATTTTTCTCCAAAACTATAACAGATGCAAGCTTGTCCTGTTTGGTGGAGATGATATTTAATAAAATAAGTAGAAATCCACTAAAAGTTTTGTTTGGTTATCTTGCAATCCCGAGATAATCGTCTCCATGCTCCAAATCCATTTTAAAGCCATTTTTAAGGCATTTCGCGCATACATGAAATGAACACATTTTTCTCCAAAACTATAACAGATGCAAGCTTGTCTTGTTTGGTGGAGATGATATTTAATAAAATAAGTAGAAATCCACTAAAAGTTTTGTTTGGTTATCTTGCAATCCCGAGATAATCGTCTCCATGCTCCAAATCCATTTTAAAGCCATTTTTAAGGCATTTCGCGCATACATGAAATGAACACATTTTTCTCCAAAACTATAACAGATGCAAGCTTGTCCTGTTTGGTGGAGATGATATTTAATAAAATAAGTAGAAATCCACTAAAATTTTTGTTTGGTTATCTTGCAATCCCGAGATAATCGTCTCCATGCTCCAAATCCATTTTAAAGCCATTTTTAAGGCATTTCGCGCATACATGAAATGAACACATTTTTCTCCAAAACTATAACAGATGCAAGCTTGTCCTGTTTGGTGGAGATGATATTTAATAAAATAAGTAGAAATCCACTAAAAGTTTTGTTTGGTTATATTGCAATCCCGAGATAATCGTCTCCATGCTCCAAATCCATTTTAAAGCCATTTTTAAGGCATTTCGCGCATACATGAAATGAACACATTTTTCTCCAAAACTATAACAGATGCAAGCTTGTCCTGTTTAGTGGAGATGATATTTAATAAAATAAGTAGAAATCCACTAAAAGTTTTGTTTGGTTATCTTGCAATCCCGAGATAATCGTCTCCATGCTCCAAATCCATTTTAAAGCCATTTTTAAGGCATTTCGCGCATACATGAAATGAACACATTTTTCTCCAAAACTATAACAGATGCAAGCTTGTCCTGTTTGGTGGAGATGATATTTAATAAAATAAGTAGAAATCCACTAAAAGTTTTGTTTGGTTATCTTGCAATCCCGAGATAATCGTCTCCATGCTCCAAATCCATTTTAAAGCCATTTTTAAGGCATTTCGCGCATACATGAAATGAACACATTTTTCTCCAAAACTATAACAGATGCAAGCTTCTCTTGTTTGGTGGAGATGATATGTAATAAAATAAGTAGAAATCCACTAAAAGTTTTGTTTGGTTATCTTGCAATCCCGAGATAATCGTCTCCATGCTCCAAATCCATTTTAAAGCCATTTTTAAGGCATTTCGCGCATACATGAAATGAACACATTTTTCTCCAAAACTATAACAGATGCAAGCTTGTCCTGTTTGGTGGAGATGATATTTAATAAAATAAGTAGAAATCCACTAAAAGTTTTGTTTGGTTATCTTGCAATCCCGAGATAATCGTCTCCATGCTCCAAATCCATTTTAAAGCCATTTTTAAGGCATTTCGCGCATACATGAAATGAACACATTTTTCTCCAAAACGAAAACAGATGCAAGCTTGTCCTGTTTGGTGGAGATGATATTTAATAAAATAAGTAGAAATCCACTAAAATTTTTGTTTGGTTATCTTGCAATCCCGAGATAATCGTCTCCATGCTCCAAATCCATTTTAAAGCCATTTTTAAGGCATTTCGCGCATACATGAAATGAACACATTTTTCTCCAAAACTATAACAGATGCAAGCTTGTCCTGTTTGGTGGAGATGATATTTAATAAAATAAGTAGAAATCCACTAAAAGTTTTGTTTGGTTATATTGCAATCCCGAGATAATCGTCTCCATGCTCCAAATCCATTTTAAAGCCATTTTTAAGGCATTTCGCGCATACATGAAATGAACACATTTTTCTCCAAAACTATAACAGATGCAAGCTTGTCCTGTTTGGTGGAGATGATATTTAATAAAATAAGTAGAAATCCACTAAAAGTTTTGTTTGGTTATCTTGCAATCCCGAGATAATCGTCTCCATGCTCCAAATCCATTTTAAAGCCATTTTTAAGGCATTTCGCGCATACATGAAATGAACACATTTTTCTCCAAAACTATAACAGATGCAAGCTTGTCCTGTTTGGTGGAGATGATATTTAATAAAATAAGTAGAAATCCACTAAAAGTTTTGTTTGGTTATCTTGCAATCCCGAGATAATCGTCTCCATGCTCCAAATCCATTTTAAAGCCATTTTTAAGGCATTTCGCGCATACATGAAATGAACACATTTTTCTCCAAAACTATAACAGATGCAAGCTTGTCTTGTTTGGTGGAGATGATATTTAATAAAATAAGTAGAAATCCACTAAAAGTTTTGTTTGGTTATCTTGCAATCCCGAGATAATCGTCTCCATGCTCCAAATCCATTTTAAAGCCATTTTTAAGGCATTTCGCGCATACATGAAATGAACACATTTTTCTCCAAAACTATAACAGATGCAAGCTTGTCCTGTTTGGTGGAGATGATATTTAATAAAATAAGTAGAAATCCACTAAAATTTTTGTTTGGTTATCTTGCAATCCCGAGATAATCGTCTCCATGCTCCAAATCCATTTTAAAGCCATTTTTAAGGCATTTCGCGCATACATGAAATGAACACATTTTTCTCCAAAACTATAACAGATGCAAGCTTGTCCTGTTTGGTGGAGATGATATTTAATAAAATAAGTAGAAATCCACTAAAAGTTTTGTTTGGTTATCTTGCAATCCCGAGATAATCGTCTCCATGCTCCAAATCCATTTTAAAGCCATTTTTAAGGCATTTCGCGCATACATGAAATGAACACATTTTTCTCCAAAACTATAACAGATGCAAGCTTGTCCTGTTTGGTGGAGATGATATTTAATAAAATAAGTAGAAATCCACTAAAAGTTTTGTTTGGTTATCTTGCAATCCCGAGATAATCGTCTCCATGCTCCAAATCCATTTTAAAGCCATTTTTAAGGCATTTCGCGCATACATGAAATGAACACATTTTTCTCCAAAACTATAACAGATGCAAGCTTCTCTTGTTTGGTGGAGATGATATTTAATAAAATAAGTAGAAATCCACTAAAAGTTTTGTTTGGTTATCTTGCAATCCCGAGATAATCGTCTCCATGCTCCAAATCCATTTTAAAGCCATTTTTAAGGCATTTCGCGCATACATGAAATGAACACATTTTTCTCCAAAACTATAACAGATGCAAGCTTGTCCTGTTTGGTGGAGATGATATTTAATAAAATAAGTAGAAATCCACTAAAAGTTTTGTTTGGTTATCTTGCAATCCCGAGATAATCGTCTCCATGCTCCAAATCCATTTTAAAGCCATTTTTAAGGCATTTCGCGCATACATGAAATGAACACATTTTTCTCCAAAACGAAAACAGATGCAAGCTTGTCCTGTTTGGTGGAGATGATATTTAATAAAATAAGTAGAAATCCACTAAAATTTTTGTTTGGTTATCTTGCAATCCCGAGATAATCGTCTCCATGCTCCAAATCCATTTTAAAGCCATTTTTAAGGCATTTCGCGCATACATGAAATGAACACATTTTTCTCCAAAACTATAACAGATGCAAGCTTGTCCTGTTTGGTTGAGATGATATTTAATAAAATAAGTAGAAATCCACTAAAAGTTTTGTTTGGTTATATTGCAATCCCGAGATAATCGTCTCCATGCTCCAAATCCATTTTAAAGCCATTTTTAAGGCATTTCGCGCATACATGAAATGAACACATTTTTCTCCAAAACTATAACAGATGCAAGCTTGTCCTGTTTGGTGGAGATGATATTTAATAAAATAAGTAGAAATCCACTAAAAGTTTTGTTTGGTTATCTTGCAATCCCGAGATAATCGTCTCCATGCTCCAAATCCATTTTAAAGCCATTTTTAAGGCATTTCGCGCATACATGAAATGAACACATTTTTCTCCAAAACTATAACAGATGCAAGCTTGTCCTGTTTGGTGGAGATGATATTTAATAAAATAAGTAGAAATCCACTAAAAGTTTTGTTTGGTTATCTTGCAATCCCGAGATAATCGTCTCCATGCTCCAAATCCATTTTAAAGCCATTTTTAAGGCATTTCGCGCATACATGAAATGAACACATTTTTCTCCAAAACTATAACAGATGCAAGCTTGTCTTGTTTGGTGGAGATGATATTTAATAAAATAAGTAGAAATCCACTAAAAGTTTTGTTTGGTTATCTTGCAATCCCGAGATAATCGTCTCCATGCTCCAAATCCATTTTAAAGCCATTTTTAAGGCATTTCGCGCATACATGAAATGAACACATTTTTCTCCAAAACTATAACAGATGCAAGCTTGTCCTGTTTGGTGGAGATGATATTTAATAAAATAAGTAGAAATCCACTAAAATTTTTGTTTGGTTATCTTGCAATCCCGAGATAATCGTCTCCATGCTCCAAATCCATTTTAAAGCCATTTTTAAGGCATTTCGCGCATACATGAAATGAACACATTTTTCTCCAAAACTATAACAGATGCAAGCTTGTCCTGTTTGGTGGAGATGATATTTAATAAAATAAGTAGAAATCCACTAAAAGTTTTGTTTGGTTATCTTGCAATCCCGAGATAATCGTCTCCATGCTCCAAATCCATTTTAAAGCCATTTTTAAGGCATTTCGCGCATACATGAAATGAACACATTTTTCTCCAAAACTATAACAGATGCAAGCTTGTCCTGTTTGGTGGAGATGATATTTAATAAAATAAGTAGAAATCCACTAAAAGTTTTGTTTGGTTATCTTGCAATCCCGAGATAATCGTCTCCATGCTCCAAATCCATTTTAAAGCCATTTTTAAGGCATTTCGCGCATACATGAAATGAACACATTTTTCTCCAAAACTATAACAGATGCAAGCTTGTCCTGTTTGGTGGAGATGATATTTAATAAAATAAGTAGAAATCCACTAAAAGTTTTGTTTGGTTATCTTGCAATCCCGAGATAATCGTCTCCATGCTCCAAATCCATTTTAAAGCCATTTTTAAGGCATTTCTCGCATACATGAAATGAACACATTTTTCTCCAAAACTATAACAGATGCAAGCTTGTCCTGTTTGGTGGAGATGATATTTAATAAAATAAGTAGAAATCCACTAAAAGTTTTGTTTGGTTATCTTGCAATCCCGAGATAATCGTCTCCATGCTCCAAATCCATTTTAAAGCCATTTTTAAGGCATTTCGCGCATACATGAAATGAACACATTTTTCTCCAAAACTATAACAGATGCAAGCTTGTCCTGTTTGGTGGAGATGATATTTAATAAAATAAGTAGAAATCCACTAAAAGTTTTGTTTGGTTATCTTGCAATCCCGAGATAATCGTCTCCATGCTCCAAATCCATTTTAAAGCCATTTTTAAGGCATTTCGCGCATACATGAAATGAACACATTTTTCTCCAAAACTATAACAGATGCAAGCTTGTCCTGTTTGGTGGAGATGATATTTAATAAAATAAGTAGAAATCCACTAAAAGTTTTGTTTGGTTATCTTGCAATCCCGAGATAATCGTCTCCATGCTCCAAATCCATTTTAAAGCCATTTTTAAGGCATTTCGCGCATACATGAAATGAACACATTTTTCTCCAAAACTATAACAGATGCAAGCTTGTCCTGTTTGGTGGAGATGATATTTAATAAAATAAGTAGAAATCCACTAAAAGTTTTGTTTGGTTATCTTGCAATCTCGAGATAATCGTCTCCATGCTCCAAATCCATTTTAAAGCCATTTTTAAGGCATTTCGCGCATACATGAAATGAACACATTTTTCTCCAAAACTATAACAGATGCAAGCTTGTCCTGTTTGGTGGAGATGATATTTAATAAAATAAGTAGAAATCCACTAAAAGTTTTGTTTGGTTATCTTGCAATCCCGAGATAATCGTCTCCATGCTCCAAATCCATTTTAAAGCCATTTTTAAGGCATTTCGCGCATACATGAAATGAACACATTTTTCTCCAAAACTATAACAGATGCAAGCTTGTCCTGTTTGGTGGAGATAATATTTAATAAAATAAGTAGAAATCTACTAAAAGTTTCGTTTGTTTATATTGCCATCCTAAGATAATCGTCTCCATGCTCCAAATCCATTTTAAAGCCATTTCAAAGGCATTTTGCGCATACATGAAATGAACACATTTTTCTCCAAAACTATAACAGATGCAAGCTTGTCCTGTTTGGTGGAGATGATATTTAATAAAATAAGTAGAAATCCACTAAAAGTTTTGTTTGGTTATCTTGCAATCCCGAGATAATCGTCTCCATGCTCCAAATCCATTTTAAAGCCATTTTTAAGGCATTTCGCGCATACATGAAATGAACACATTTTTCTCCAAAACTATAACAGATGCAAGCTTGTCCTGTTTGGTGGAGATGATATTTAATAAAATAAGTAGAAATCCACTAAAAGTTTTGTTTGGTTATCTTGCAATCCCGAGATAATCGTCTCCATGCTCCAAATCCATTTTAAAGCCATTTTTAAGGCATTTCGCGCATACATGAAATGAACACATTTTTCTCCAAAACTATAACAGATGCAAGCTTGTCCTGTTTGGTGGAGATGATATTTAATAAAATAAGTAGAAATCCACTAAAAGTTTTGTTTGGTTATCTTGCAATCCCGAGATAATCGTCTCCATGCTCCAAATCCATTTTAAAGCCATTTTTAAGGCATTTCGCGCATACATGAAATGAACACATTTTTCTCCAAAACTATAACAGATGCAAGCTTGTCCTGTTTGGTGGAGATGATATTTAATAAAATAAGTAGAAATCCACTAAAAGTTTTGTTTGGTTATCTTGCAATCCCGAGATAATCGTCTCCATGCTCCAAATCAATTTTAAAGCCATTTTTAAGGCATTTCGCGCATACATGAAATGAACACATTTTTCTCCAAAACTATAACAGATGCAAGCTTGTCCTGTTTGGTGGAGATGATATTTAATAAAATAAGTAGAAATCCACTAAAAGTTTTGTTTGGTTATCTTGCAATCCCGAGATAATCGTCTCCATGCTCCAAATCCATTTTAAAGCCATTTTTAAGGCATTTCGCGCATACATGAAATGAACACATTTTTCTCCAAAACTATAACAGATGCAAGCTTGTCCTGTTTGGTGGAGATGATATTTAATAAAATAAGTAGAAATCCACTAAAAGTTTTGTTTGGTTATATTGCAATCCCGAGATAATCGTCTCCATGCTCCAAATCCATTTTAAAGCCATTTTTAAGGCATTTCGCGCATACATGAAATGAACACATTTTTCTCCAAAACTATAATAGATGCAAGCTTGTCCTGTTTGGTGGAGATGATATTTAATAAAATAAGTAGAAATGCCTTAAAAATGACTTTAAAATGGATTTGGAGCATGGAGACGATTATCTCGGGATTGCAAGATAACCAAACAAAACTTTTAGTGGATTTCTACTTATTTTATTAAATATCATCTCCACCAAACAGGACAAGCTTGCATCTGTTATAGTTTTGGAGAAAAATGTGTTCATTTCATGTATGCGCGAAATGCCTTAAAAATTGCTTTAAAATGGATTTGGAGCATGGAGACGATTATCTCGGGATTGCAAGATAACCAAACAAAACTTTTAGTGGATTTCTACTTATTTTATTAAATATCATCTCCACCAAACAGGACAAGCTTGGATGTGTTATAGTTTTGGAGAAAAATGTGTTCATTTCATGTATGCGCGAAATGCCTTAAAAATGGCTTTAAAATGGATTTGGAGCATGGAGACGATTATCTCGGGATTGCAAGATAACCAAACAAAACTTTTAGTGGATTTCTACTTATTTTATTAAATATCATCTCCACCAAACAGGACAAGCTTGCATGTGTTATAGTTTTGGAGAAAAATGTGTTCATTTCATGTATGCGCAAAATGCCTTTGAAATGGCTTTAAAATGGATTTGGAGCATGGAGACGATTATCTCAGGATGGCAATATAAACAAACGAAACTTTTAGTAGATTTCTACTTATTTTATTAAATATTATCTCCACCAAACAGGACAAGCTTGCATCTGTTATAGTTTTGGAGAAAAATGTGTTCATTTCATGTATGCGCGAAATGCCTTAAAAATGGCTTTAAATGGATTTGGAGCATGGAGACGATTATCTCGGGATTGCAAGATAACCAAACAAAACTTTTAGTGGATTTCTACTTATTTTATTAAATATCATCTCCACCAAACAGGACAAGCTTGCATCTGTTATAGTTTTGGAGAAAAATGTGTTCATTTCATGTATGCGCGAAATGCCTTAAAAATGGCTTTAAAATGGATTTGGAGCATGGAGACGATTATCTCGGGATTGCAAGATAACCAAACAAAACTTTTAGTGGATTTCTACTTATTTTATTAAATATCATCTCCACCAAACAGGACAAGCTTGCATCTGTTATAGTTTTGGAGAAAAATGTGTTCATTTCATGTATGCGCGAAATGCCTTAAAAATGGCTTTAAAATGGATTTGGAGCATGGAGACGATTATCTCGGGATTGCAAGATAACCAAACAAAACTTTTAGTGGATTTCTACTTATTTTATTAAATATCATCTCCACCAAACAGGACAAGCTTGCATCTGTTATAGTTTTGGAGAAAAATGTGTTCATTTCATGTATGCGCGAAATGCCTTAAAAATGGCTTTAAAATGGATTTGGAGCATGGAGACGATTATCTCGGGATTGCAATATAACCAAACAAAACTTTTAGTGGATTTCTACTTATTTTATTAAATATCATCTCCACCAAACAGGACAAGCTTGCATCTGTTATAGTTTTGGAGAAAAATGTGTTCATTTCATGTATGCGCGAAATGCCTTAAAAATGGCTTTAAAATGGATTTGGAGCATGGAGACGATTATCTCGGGATTGCAAGATAACCAAACAAAACTTTTAGTGGATTTCTACTTATTTTATTAAATATCATCTCCACCAAACAGGACAAGCTTGCATCTGTTATAGTTTTGGAGAAAAATGTGTTCATTTCATGTATGCGCGAAATGCCTTAAAAATGGCTTTAAAATGGATTTGGAGCATGGAGACGATTATCTCGGGATTGCAAGATAACCAAACAAAACTTTTAGTGGATTTCTACTTATTTTATTAAATATCATCTCCACCAAACAGGACAAGCTTGCATCTGTTATAGTTTTGGAGAAAAATGTGTTCATTTCATGTATGCGCGAAATGCCTTAAAAATGGCTTTAAAATGGATTTGGAGCATGGAGACGATTATCTCGGGATTGCAAGATAACCAAACAAAACTTTTAGTGGATTTCTACTTATTTTATTAAATATCATCTCCACCAAACAGGACAAGCTTGCATCTGTTATAGTTTTGGAGAAAAATGTGTTCATTTCATGTATGCGCGAAATGCCTTAAAAATGGCTTTAAAATGGATTTGGAGCATGGAGACGATTATCTCGGGATTGCAAGATAACCAAACAAAACTTTTAGTGGATTTCTACTTATTTTATTAAATATCATCTCCACCAAACAGGACAAGCTTGCATCTGTTATAGTTTTGGAGAAAAATGTGTTTATTTCATGTATGCGCGAAATGCCTTAAAAATGGCTTTAAAATGGATTTGGAGCATGGAGACGATTATCTCGGGATTGCAAGATAACCAAACAAAACTTTTAGTGGATTTCTACTTATTTTATTAAATATCATCTCCACCAAACAAGAGAAGCTTGCATCTGTTATAGTTTTGGAGAAAAATGTGTTCATTTCATGTATGCGCGAAATGCCTTAAAAATGGCTTTAAAATGGATTTGGAGCATGGAGACGATTATCTCGGGATTGCAAGATAACCAAACAAAACTTTTAGTGGATTTCTACTTATTTTATTAAATATCATCTCCACCAAACAGGACAAGCTTGCATCTGTTATAGTTTTGGAGAAAAATGTGTTCATTTCATGTATGCGCGAAATGCCTTAAAAATGGCTTTAAAATGGATTTGGAGCATGGAGACGATTATCTCGGGATTGCAAGATAACCAAACAAAACTTTTAGTGGATTTCTACTTATTTTATTAAATATCATCTCCACTAAACAGGACAAGCTTGCATCTGTTATAGTTTTGGAGAAAAATGTGTTCATTTCATGTATGCGCGAAATGCCTTAAAAATGACTTTAAAATGGATTTGGAGCATGGAGACGATTATCTCGGGATTGCAAGATAACCAAACAAAACTTTTAGTGGATTTCTACTTATTTTATTAAATATCATCTCCACCAAACAGGACAAGCTTGCATCTGTTATAGTTTTGGAGAAAAATGTGTTCATTTCATGTATGCGCGAAATGCCTTAAAAATGGCTTTAAAATGGATTTGGAGCATGGAGACGATTATCTCGGGATTGCAAGATAACCAAACAAAACTTTTAGTGGATTTCTACTTATTTTATTAAATATCATCTCCACCAAACAGGACAAGCTTGGATGTGTTATAGTTTTGGAGAAAAATGTGTTCATTTCATGTATGCGCGAAATGCCTTAAAAATGGCTTTAAAATGGATTTGGAGCATGGAGACGATTATCTCGGGATTGCAAGATAACCAAACAAAACTTTTAGTGGATTTCTACTTATTTTATTAAATATCATCTCCACCAAACAAGACAAGCTTGCATCTGTTATAGTTTTGGAGAAAAATGTGTTCATTTCATGTATGCGCGAAATGCCTTAAAAATGGCTTTAAAATGGATTTGGAGCATGGAGACGATTATCTCGGGATTGCAAGATAACCAAACAAAACTTTTAGTGGATTTCTACTTATTTTATTAAATATCATCTCCACCAAACAGGACAAGCTTGCATCTGTTATAGTTTTGGAGAAAAATGTGTTCATTTCATGTATGCGCGAAATGCCTTAAAAATGGCTTTAAAATTGATTTGGAGCATGGAGACGATTATCTCGGGATTGCAAGATAACCAAACAAAACTTTTAGTGGATTTCTACTTATTTTATTAAATATCATCTCCACCAAACAGGACAAGCTTGCATCTGTTATAGTTTTGGAGAAAAATGTGTTCATTTCATGTATGCGCGAAATGCCTTAAAAATGGCTTTAAAATGGATTTGGAGCATGGAGACGATTATCTCGGGATTGCAAGATAACCAAACAAAACTTTTAGTGGATTTCTACTTATTTTATTAAATATCATCTCCACCAAACAGGACAAGCTTGCATCTATTATAGTTTTGGAGAAAAATGTGTTCATTTCATGTATGCGCGAAATGCCTTAAAAATGGCTTTAAAATGGATTTGGAGCATGGAGACGATTATCTCGGGATTGCAATATAACCAAACAAAACTTTTAGTGGATTTCTACTTATTTTATTAAATATCATCTCCACCAAACAGGACAAGCTTGCATCTGTTATAGTTTTGGAGAAAAATGTGTTCATTTCATGTATGCGCGAAATGCCTTAAAAATGGCTTTAAAATGGATTTGGAGCATGGAGACGATTATCTCGGGATTGCAAGATAACCAAACAAAACTTTTAGTGGATTTCTACTTATTTTATTAAATATCATCTCCACCAAACAGGACAAGCTTGCATCTGTTATAGTTTTGGAGAAAAATGTGTTCATTTCATGTATGCGCAAAATGCCTTTGAAATGGCTTTAAAATGGATTTGGAGCATGGAGACGATTATCTTAGGATGGCAATATAAACAAACGAAACTTTTAGTAGATTTCTACTTATTTTATTAAATATTATCTCCACCAAACAGGACAAGCTTGCATCTGTTATAGTTTTGGAGAAAAATGTGTTCATTTCATGTATGCGCGAAATGCCTTAAAAATGGCTTTAAAATGGATTTGGAGCATGGAGACGATTATCTCGGGATTCCAAGATAACCAAACAAAACTTTTAGTGGATTTCTACTTATTTTATTAAATATCATCTCCACCAAACAGGACAAGCTTGCATCTGTTATAGTTTTGGAGAAAAATGTGTTCATTTCATGTATGCGCGAAATGCCTTAAAAATGGCTTTAAAATGGATTTGGAGCATGGAGACGATTATCTCGAGATTGCAAGATAACCAAACAAAACTTTTAGTGGATTTCTACTTATTTTATTAAATATCATCTCCACCAAACAGGACAAGCTTGCATCTGTTATAGTTTTGGAGAAAAATGTGTTCATTTCATGTATGCGCGAAATGCCTTAAAAATGGCTTTAAAATGGATTTGGAGCATGGAGACGATTATCTCGGGATTGCAAGATAACCAAACAAAACTTTTAGTGGATTTCTACTTATTTTATTAAATATCATCTCCACCAAACAGGACAAGCTTGCATCTGTTATAGTTTTGGAGAAAAATGTGTTCATTTCATGTATGCGCGAAATGCCTTAAAAATGGCTTTAAAATGGATTTGGAGCATGGAGACGATTATCTCGGGATTGCAAGATAACCAAACAAAACTTTTAGTGGATTTCTACTTATTTTATTAAATATCATCTCCACCAAACAGGACAAGCTTGCATCTGTTATAGTTTTGGAGAAAAATGTGTTCATTTCATGTATGCGCGAAATGCCTTAAAAATGGCTTTAAAATGGATTTGGAGCATGGAGACGATTATCTCGGGATTGCAAGATAACCAAACAAAACTTTTAGTGGATTTCTACTTATTTTATTAAATATCATCTCCACCAAACAGGACAAGCTTGCATCTGTTATAGTTTTGGAGAAAAATGTGTTCATTTCATGTATGCGCGAAATGCCTTAAAAATGGCTTTAAAATGGATTTGGAGCATGGAAACGATTATCTCGGGATTGCAAGATAACCAAACAAAACTTTTAGTGGATTTCTACTTATTTTATTAAATATCATCTCCACCAAACAGGACAAGCTTGCATCTGTTATAGTTTTGGAGAAAAATGTGTTCATTTCATGTATGCGCGAAATGCCTTAAAAATGGCTTTAAAATGGATTTGGAGCATGGAGACGATTATCTCGGGATTCCAAGATAACCAAACAAAACTTTTAGTGGATTTCTACTTATTTTATTAAATATCATCTCCACCAAACAGGACAAGCTTGCATCTGTTATAGTTTTGGAGAAAAATGTGTTCATTTCATGTATGCGCGAAATGCCTTAAAAATGGCTTTAAAATGGATTTGGAGCATGGAGACGATTATCTCGAGATTGCAAGATAACCAAACAAAACTTTTAGTGGATTTCTACTTATTTTATTAAATATCATCTCCACCAAACAGGACAAGCTTGCATCTGTTATAGTTTTGGAGAAAAATGTGTTCATTTCATGTATGCGCGAAATGCCTTAAAAATGGCTTTAAAATGGATTTGGAGCATGGAGACGATTATCTCGAGATTGCAAGATAACCAAACAAAACTTTTAGTGGATTTCTACTTATTTTATTAAATATCATCTCCACCAAACAGGACAAGCTTGCATCTGTTATAGTTTTGGAGAAAAATGTGTTCATTTCATGTATGCGCGAAATGCCTTAAAAATGGCTTTAAAATGGATTTGGAGCATGGAGACGATTATCTCGGGATTGCAAGATAACCAAACAAAACTTTTAGTGGATTTCTACTTATTTTATTAAATATCATCTCCACCAAACAGGACAAGCTTGCATCTGTTATAGTTTTGGAGAAAAATGTGTTCATTTCATGTATGCGCGAAATGCCTTAAAAATGGCTTTAAAATGGATTTGGAGCATGGAGACGATTATCTCGGGATTGCAAGATAACCAAACAAAACTTTTAGTGGATTTCTACTTATTTTATTAAATATCATCTCCACCAAACAGGACAAGCTTGCATCTGTTATAGTTTTGGAGAAAAATGTGTTCATTTCATGTATGCGCGAAATGCCTTAAAAATGGCTTTAAAATGGATTTGGAGCATGGAGACGATTATCTCGGGATTGCAAGATAACCAAACAAAACTTTTAGTGGATTTCTACTTATTTTATTAAATATCATCTCCACCAAACAGGACAAGCTTGCATCTGTTATAGTTTTGGAGAAAAATGTGTTCATTTCATGTATGCGCGAAATGCCTTAAAAATGGCTTTAAAATGGATTTGGAGCATGGAGACGATTATCTCGGGATTGCAAGATAACCAAACAAAACTTTTAGTGGATTTCTACTTATTTTATTAAATATCATCTCCACCAAACAGGACAAGCTTGCATCTGTTATAGTTTTGGAGAAAAATGTGTTCATTTCATGTATGCGCGAAATGCCTTAAAAATGGCTTTAAAATGGATTTGGAGCATGGAGACGATTATCTCGGGATTGCAAGATAACCAAACAAAACTTTTAGTGGATTTCTACTTATTTTATTAAATATCATCTCCACCAAACAGGACAAGCTTGCATCTGTTATAGTTTTGGAGAAAAATGTGTTCATTTCATGTATGCGCGAAATGCCTTAAAAATGGCTTTAAAATGGATTTGGAGCATGGAGACGATTATCTCGGGATTGCAAGATAACCAAACAAAACTTTTAGTGGATTTCTACTTATTTTATTAAATATCATCTCCACCAAACAGGACAAGCTTGCATCTGTTATAGTTTTGGAGAAAAATGTGTTCATTTCATGTATGCGCGAAATGCCTTAAAAATGGCTTTAAAATGGATTTGGAGCATGGAGACGATTATCTCGGGATTGCAAGATAACCAAACAAAAATTTTAGTGGATTTCTACTTATTTTATTAAATATCATCTCCACCAAACAGGACAAGCTTGCATCTGTTATAGTTTTGGAGAAAAATGTGTTCATTTCATGTATGCGCGAAATGCCTTAAAAATGGCTTTAAAATGGATTTGGAGCATGGAGACGATTATCTCGGGATTGCAAGATAACCAAACAAAACTTTTAGTGGATTTCTACTTATTTTATTAAATATCATCTCCACCAAACAAGACAAGCTTGCATCTGTTATAGTTTTGGAGAAAAATGTGTTCATTTCATGTATGCGCGAAATGCCTTAAAAATGGCTTTAAAATGGATTTGGAGCATGGAGACGATTATCTCGGGATTGCAAGATAACCAAACAAAACTTTTAGTGGATTTCTACTTATTTTATTAAATATCATCTCCACCAAACAGGACAAGCTTGCATCTGTTATAGTTTTGGAGAAAAATGTGTTCATTTCATGTATGCGCGAAATGCCTTAAAAATGGCTTTAAAATGGATTTGGAGCATGGAGACGATTATCTCGGGATTGCAAGATAACCAAACAAAACTTTTAGTGGATTTCTACTTATTTTATTAAATATCATCTCCACCAAACAAGACAAGCTTGCATCTGTTATAGTTTTGGAGAAAAATGTGTTCATTTCATGTATGCGCGAAATGCCTTAAAAATGGCTTTAAAATGGATTTGGAGCATGGAGACGATTATCTCGGGATTGCAAGATAACCAAACAAAACTTTTAGTGGATTTCTACTTATTTTATTAAATATCATCTCCACCAAACAGGACAAGCTTGCATGTGTTATAGTTTTGGAGAAAAATGTGTTCATTTCATGTATGCGCAAAATGCCTTTGAAATGGCTTTAAAATGGATTTGGAGCATGGAGACGATTATCTCGGGATTGCAAGATAACCAAACAAAACTTTTAGTGGATTTCTACTTATTTTATTAAATATCATCTCCACCAAACAGGACAAGCTTGCATCTGTTATAGTTTTGGAGAAAAATGTGTTCATTTCATGTATGCGCGAAATGCCTTAAAAATGGCTTTAAAATGGATTTGGAGCATGGAGACGATTATCTCGGGATTGCAAGATAACCAAACAAAACTTTTAGTGTATTTCTACTTATTTTATTAAATATCATCTCCACCAAACAGGACAAGCTTGCATCTATTATAGTTTTTGAGAAAAATGTGTTCATTTCATGTATGCGCGAAATGCCTTAAAAATGGCTTTAAAATGGATTTGGAGCATGGAGACGATTATCTCGGGATTGCAATATAACCAAACAAAACTTTTAGTGGATTTCTACTTATTTTATTAAATATCATCTCCACCAAACAGGACAAGCTTGCATCTGTTATAGTTTTGGAGAAAAATGTGTTCATTTCATGTATGCGCGAAATGCCTTAAAAATGGCTTTAAAATGGATTTGGAGCATGGAGACGATTATCTCGGGATTGCAAGATAACCAAACAAAACTTTTAGTGGATTTCTACTTATTTTATTAAATATCATCTCCACCAAACAGGACAAGCTTGCATCTGTTATAGTTTTGGAGAAAAATGTGTTCATTTCATGTATGCGCGAAATGCCTTAAAAATGGCTTTAAAATTGATTTGGAGCATGGAGACGATTATCTCGGGATTGCAAGATAACCAAACAAAACTTTTAGTGGATTTCTACTTATTTTATTAAATATCATCTCCACCAAACAGGACAAGCTTGCATCTGTTATAGTTTTGGAGAAAAATGTGTTCATTTCATGTATGCGCGAAATGCCTTAAAAATGGCTTTAAAATGGATTTGGAGCATGGAGACGATTATCTCGGGATTGCAAGATAACCAAACAAAACTTTTAGTGGATTTCTACTTATTTTATTAAATATCATCTCCACCAAACAGGACAAGCTTGCATCTGTTATAGTTTTGGAGAAAAATGTGTTCATTTCATGTATGCGCGAAATGCCTTAAAAATGGCTTTAAAATGGATTTGGAGCATGGAGACGATTATCTCGGGATTGCAAGATAACCAAACAAAACTTTTAGTGGATTTCTACTTATTTTATTAAATATCATCTCCACCAAACAGGACAAGCTTGCATCTGTTATAGTTTTGGAGAAAAATGTGTTCATTTCATGTATGCGCGAAATGCCTTAAAAATGGCTTTAAAATGGATTTGGAGCATGGAGACGATTATCTCGGGATTGCAAGATAACCAAACAAAACTTTTAGTGGATTTCTACTTATTTTATTAAATATCATCTCCACCAAACAGGACAAGCTTGCATCTGTTATAGTTTTGGAGAAAAATGTGTTCATTTCATGTATGCGCAAAATGCCTTTGAAATGGCTTTAAAATGGATTTGGAGCATGGAGACGATTATCTTAGGATGGCAATATAAACAAACGAAACTTTTAGTAGATTTCTACTTATTTTATTAAATATTATCTCCACCAAACAGGACAAGCTTGCATCTGTTATAGTTTTGGAGAAAAATGTGTTCATTTCATGTATGCGCGAAATGCTTTAAAAATGGCTTTAAAATGGATTTGGAGCATGGAGACGATTATCTCGGGATTGCAAGATAACCAAACAAAACTTTTAGTGGATTTCTACTTATTTTATTAAATATCATCTCCACCAAACAGGACAAGCTTGCATCTGTTATAGTTTTGGAGAAAAATGTGTTCATTTCATGTATGCGCGAAATGCCTTAAAAATGGCTTTAAAATGGATTTGGAGCATGGAGACGATTATCTCGAGATTGCAAGATAACCAAACAAAACTTTTAGTGGATTTCTACTTATTTTATTAAATATCATCTCCACCAAACAGGACAAGCTTGCATCTGTTATAGTTTTGGAGAAAAATGTGTTCATTTCATGTATGCGCGAAATGCCTTAAAAATGGCTTTAAAATGGATTTGGAGCATGGAGACGATTATCTCGGGATTGCAAGATAACCAAACAAAAATTTTAGTGGATTTCTACTTATTTTATTAAATATCATCTCCACCAAACAGGACAAGCTTGCATCTGTTATAGTTTTGGAGAAAAATGTGTTCATTTCATGTATGCGCGAAATGCCTTAAAAATGGCTTTAAAATGGATTTGGAGCATGGAGACGATTATCTCGGGATTGCAAGATAACCAAACAAAACTTTTAGTGGATTTCTACTTATTTTATTAAATATCATCTCCACCAAACAAGACAAGCTTGCATCTGTTATAGTTTTGGAGAAAAATGTGTTCATTTCATGTATGCGCGAAATGCCTTAAAAATGGCTTTAAAATGGATTTGGAGCATGGAGACGATTATCTCGGGATTGCAAGATAACCAAACAAAACTTTTAGTGGATTTCTACTTATTTTATTAAATATCATCTCCACCAAACAGGACAAGCTTGCATGTGTTATAGTTTTGGAGAAAAATGTGTTCATTTCATGTATGCGCAAAATGCCTTTGAAATGGCTTTAAAATGGATTTGGAGCATGGAGACGATTATCTCGGGATTGCAAGATAACCAAACAAAACTTTTAGTGGATTTCTACTTATTTTATTAAATATCATCTCCACCAAACAGGACAAGCTTGCATCTGTTATAGTTTTGGAGAAAAATGTGTTCATTTCATGTATGCGCGAAATGCCTTAAAAATGGCTTTAAAATGGATTTGGAGCATGGAGACGATTATCTCGGGATTGCAAGATAACCAAACAAAACTTTTAGTGGATTTCTACTTATTTTATTAAATATCATCTCCACCAAACAGGACAAGCTTGCATCTGTTATAGTTTTGGAGAAAAATGTGTTCATTTCATGTATGCGCGAAATGCCTTAAAAATGGCTTTAAAATGGATTTGGAGCATGGAGACGATTATCTCGGGATTGCAAGATAACCAAACAAAACTTTTAGTGGATTTCTACTTATTTTATTAAATATCATCTCCACCAAACAGGACAAGCTTGCATCTGTTATAGTTTTGGAGAAAAATGTGTTCATTTCATGTATGCGCGAAATGCCTTAAAAATGGCTTTAAAATGGATTTGGAGCATGGAGACGATTATCTCGGGATTGCAAGATAACCAAACAAAACTTTTAGTGGATTTCTACTTATTTTATTAAATATCATCTCCACCAAACAGGACAAGCTTGCATCTGTTATAGTTTTGGAGAAAAATGTGTTCATTTCATGTATGCGCGAAATGCCTTAAAAATGGCTTTAAAATGGATTTGGAGCATGGAGACGATTATCTCGAGATTGCAAGATAACCAAACAAAACTTTTAGTGGATTTCTACTTATTTTATTAAATATCATCTCCACCAAACAGGACAAGCTTGCATCTGTTATAGTTTTGGAGAAAAATGTGTTCATTTCATGTATGCGCGAAATGCCTTAAAAATGGCTTTAAAATGGATTTGGAGCATGGAGACGATTATCTCGGGATTGCAAGATAACCAAACAAAAATTTTAGTGGATTTCTACTTATTTTATTAAATATCATCTCCACCAAACAGGACAAGCTTGCATCTGTTATAGTTTTGGAGAAAAATGTGTTCATTTCATGTATGCGCGAAATTCCTTAAAAATGGCTTTAAAATGGATTTGGAGCATGGAGACGATTATCTCGGGATTGCAAGATAACCAAACAAAACTTTTAGTGGATTTCTACTTATTTTATTAAATATCATCTCCACCAAACAAGACAAGCTTGCATCTGTTATAGTTTTGGAGAAAAATGTGTTCATTTCATGTATGCGCGAAATGCCTTAAAAATGGCTTTAAAATGGATTTGGAGCATGGAGACGATTATCTCGGGATTGCAAGATAACCAAACAAAACTTTTAGTGGATTTCTACTTATTTTATTAAATGTCATCTCCACCAAACAGGACAAGCTTGCATGTGTTATAGTTTTGGAGAAAAATGTGTTCATTTCATGTATGCGCAAAATGCCTTTGAAATGGCTTTAAAATGGATTTGGAGCATGGAGACGATTATCTCGGGATTGCAAGATAACCAAACAAAACTTTTAGTGGATTTCTACTTATTTTATTAAATATCATCTCCACCAAACAGGACAAGCTTGCATCTGTTATAGTTTTGGAGAAAAATGTGTTCATTTCATGTATGCGCGAAATGCCTTAAAAATGGCTTTAAAATGGATTTGGAGCATGGAGACGATTATCTCGGGATTGCAAGATAACCAAACAAAACTTTTAGTGTATTTCTACTTATTTTATTAAATATCATCTCCACCAAACAGGACAAGCTTGCATCTATTATAGTTTTGGAGAAAAATGTGTTCATTTCATGTATGCGCGAAATGCCTTAAAAATGGCTTTAAAATGGATTTGGAGCATGGAGACGATTATCTCGGGATTGCAATATAACCAAACAAAACTTTTAGTGGATTTCTACTTATTTTATTAAATATCATCTCCACCAAACAGGACAAGCTTGCATCTGTTATAGTTTTGGAGAAAAATGTGTTCATTTCATGTATGCGCGAAATGCCTTAAAAATGGCTTTAAAATGGATTTGGAGCATGGAGACGATTATCTCGGGATTGCAAGATAACCAAACAAAACTTTTAGTGGATTTCTACTTATTTTATTAAATATCATCTCCACCAAACAGGACAAGATTGCATCTGTTATAGTTTTGGAGAAAAATGTGTTCATTTCATGTATGCGCGAAATGCCTTAAAAATGACTTTAAAATGGATTTGGAGCATGGAGACGATTATCTCGGGATTGCAAGATAACCAAACAAAACTTTTAGTGGATTTCTACTTATTTTATTAAATATCATCTCCACCAAACAGGACAAGCTTGCATCTGTTATAGTTTTGGAGAAAAATGTGTTCATTTCATGTATGCGCGAAATGCCTTAAAAATTGCTTTAAAATGGATTTGGAGCATGGAGACGATTATCTCGGGATTGCAAGATAACCAAACAAAACTTTTAGTGGATTTCTACTTATTTTATTAAATATCATCTCCACCAAACAGGACAAGCTTGGATGTGTTATAGTTTTGGAGAAAAATGTGTTCATTTCATGTATGCGCGAAATGCCTTAAAAATGGCTTTAAAATGGATTTGGAGCATGGAGACGATTATCTCGGGATTGCAAGATAACCAAACAAAACTTTTAGTGGATTTCTACTTATTTTATTAAATATCATCTCCACCAAACAGGACAAGCTTGCATGTGTTATAGTTTTGGAGAAAAATGTGTTCATTTCATGTATGCGCAAAATGCCTTTGAAATGGCTTTAAAATGGATTTGGAGCATGGAGACGATTATCTCAGGATGGCAATATAAACAAACGAAACTTTTAGTAGATTTCTACTTATTTTATTAAATATTATCTCCACCAAACAGGACAAGCTTGCATCTGTTATAGTTTTGGAGAAAAATGTGTTCATTTCATGTATGCGCGAAATGCCTTAAAAATGGCTTTAAAATGGATTTGGAGCATGGAGACGATTATCTCGGGATTGCAAGATAACCAAACAAAACTTTTAGTGGATTTCTACTTATTTTATTAAATATCATCTCCACCAAACAGGACAAGCTTGCATCTGTTATAGTTTTGGAGAAAAATGTGTTCATTTCATGTATGCGCGAAATGCCTTAAAAATGGCTTTAAAATGGATTTGGAGCATGGAGACGATTATCTCGGGATTGCAAGATAACCAAACAAAACTTTTAGTGGATTTCTACTTATTTTATTAAATATCATCTCCACCAAACAGGACAAGCTTGCATCTGTTATAGTTTTGGAGAAAAATGTGTTCATTTCATGTATGCGCGAAATGCTTTAAAAATGGCTTTAAAATGGATTTGGAGCATGGAGACGATTATCTCGGGATTGCAAGATAACCAAACAAAACTTTTAGTGGATTTCTACTTATTTTATTAAATATCATCTCCACCAAACAGGACAAGCTTGCATCTGTTATAGTTTTGGAGAAAAATGTGTTCATTTCATGTATGCGCGAAATGCCTTAAAAATGGCTTTAAAATGGATTTGGAGCATGGAGACGATTATCTCGGGATTGCAAGATAACCAAACAAAAATTTTAGTGGATTTCTACTTATTTTATTAAATATCATCTCCACCAAACAGGACAAGCTTGCATCTGTTATAGTTTTGGAGAAAAATGTGTTCATTTCATGTATGCGCGAAATGCCTTAAAAATGGCTTTAAAATGGATTTGGAGCATGGAGACGATTATCTCGGGATTGCAAGATAACCAAACAAAACTTTTAGTGGATTTCTACTTATTTTATTAAATATCATCTCCACCAAACAAGACAAGCTTGCATCTGTTATAGTTTTGGAGAAAAATGTGTTCATTTCATGTATGCGCGAAATGCCTTAAAAATGGCTTTAAAATGGATTTGGAGCATGGAGACGATTATCTCGGGATTGCAAGATAACCAAACAAAACTTTTAGTGGATTTCTACTTATTTTATTAAATATCATCTCCACCAAACAGGACAAGCTTGCATGTGTTATAGTTTTGGAGAAAAATGTGTTCATTTCATGTATGCGCAAAATGCCTTTGAAATGGCTTTAAAATGGATTTGGAGCATGGAGACGATTATCTCGGGATTGCAAGATAACCAAACAAAACTTTTAGTGGATTTCTACTTATTTTATTAAATATCATCTCCACCAAACAGGACAAGCTTGCATCTGTTATAGTTTTGGAGAAAAATGTGTTCATTTCATGTATGCGCGAAATGCCTTAAAAATGGCTTTAAAATGGATTTGGAGCATGGAGACGATTATCTCGGGATTGCAAGATAACCAAACAAAACTTTTAGTGTATTTCTACTTATTTTATTAAATATCATCTCCACCAAACAGGACAAGCTTGCATCTATTATAGTTTTGGAGAAAAATGTGTTCATTTCATGTATGCGCGAAATGCCTTAAAAATGGCTTTAAAATGGATTTGGAGCATGGAGACGATTATCTCGGGATTGCAATATAACCAAACAAAACTTTTAGTGGATTTCTACTTATTTTATTAAATATCATCTCCACCAAACAGGACAAGCTTGCATCTGTTATAGTTTTGGAGAAAAATGTGTTCATTTCATGTATGCGCGAAATGCCTTAAAAATGGCTTTAAAATGGATTTGGAGCATGGAGACGATTATCTCGGGATTGCAAGATAACCAAACAAAACTTTTAGTGGATTTCTACTTATTTTATTAAATATCATCTCCACCAAACAGGACAAGCTTGCATCTGTTATAGTTTTGGAGAAAAATGTGTTCATTTCATGTATGCGCAAAATGCCTTTGAAATGGCTTTAAAATGGATTTGGAGCATGGAGACGATTATCTTAGGATGGCAATATAAACAAACGAAACTTTTAGTAGATTTCTACTTATTTTATTAAATATTATCTCCACCAAACAGGACAAGCTTGCATCTGTTATAGTTTTGGAGAAAAATGTGTTCATTTCATGTATGCGCGAAATGCCTTAAAAATGGCTTTAAAATGGATTTGGAGCATGGAGACGATTATCTCGGGATTCCAAGATAACCAAACAAAACTTTTAGTGGATTTCTACTTATTTTATTAAATATCATCTCCACCAAACAGGACAAGCTTGCATCTGTTATAGTTTTGGAGAAAAATGTGTTCATTTCATGTATGCGCGAAATGCCTTAAAAATGGCTTTAAAATGGATTTGGAGCATGGAGACGATTATCTCGAGATTGCAAGATAACCAAACAAAACTTTTAGTGGATTTCTACTTATTTTATTAAATATCATCTCCACCAAACAGGACAAGCTTGCATCTGTTATAGTTTTGGAGAAAAATGTGTTCATTTCATGTATGCGCGAAATGCCTTAAAAATGGCTTTAAAATGGATTTGGAGCATGGAGACGATTATCTCGGGATTGCAAGATAACCAAACAAAACTTTTAGTGGATTTCTACTTATTTTATTAAATATCATCTCCACCAAACAGGACAAGCTTGCATCTGTTATAGTTTTGGAGAAAAATGTGTTCATTTCATGTATGCGCGAAATGCCTTAAAAATGGCTTTAAAATGGATTTGGAGCATGGAGACGATTATCTCGGGATTGCAAGATAACCAAACAAAACTTTTAGTGGATTTCTACTTATTTTATTAAATATCATCTCCACCAAACAGGACAAGCTTGCATCTGTTATAGTTTTGGAGAAAAATGTGTTCATTTCATGTATGCGCGAAATGCCTTAAAAATGGCTTTAAAATGGATTTGGAGCATGGAGACGATTATCTCGGGATTGCAAGATAACCAAACAAAACTTTTAGTGGATTTCTACTTATTTTATTAAATATCATCTCCACCAAACAGGACAAGCTTGCATCTGTTATAGTTTTGGAGAAAAATGTGTTCATTTCATGTATGCGCGAAATGCCTTAAAAATGGCTTTAAAATGGATTTGGAGCATGGAGACGATTATCTCGGGATTGCAAGATAACCAAACAAAACTTTTAGTGGATTTCTACTTATTTTATTAAATATCATCTCCACCAAACAGGACAAGCTTGCATCTGTTATAGTTTTGGAGAAAAATGTGTTCATTTCATGTATGCGCGAAATGCCTTAAAAATGGCTTTAAAATGGATTTGGAGCATGGAGACGATTATCTCGGGATTGCAAGATAACCAAACAAAACTTTTAGTGGATTTCTACTTATTTTATTAAATATCATCTCCACCAAACAGGACAAGCTTGCATCTGTTATAGTTTTGGAGAAAAATGTGTTCATTTCATGTATGCGCGAAATGCCTTAAAAATGGCTTTAAAATGGATTTGGAGCATGGAGACGATTATCTCGGGATTGCAAGATAACCAAACAAAACTTTTAGTGGATTTCTACTTATTTTATTAAATATCATCTCCACCAAACAGGACAAGCTTGCATCTGTTATAGTTTTGGAGAAAAATGTGTTCATTTCATGTATGCGCGAAATGCCTTAAAAATGGCTTTAAAATGGATTTGGAGCATGGAGACGATTATCTCGGGATTGCAAGATAACCAAACAAAACTTTTAGTGGATTTCTACTTATTTTATTAAATATCATCTCCACCAAACAAGACAAGCTTGCATCTGTTATAGTTTTGGAGAAAAATGTGTTCATTTCATGTATGCGCGAAATGCCTTAAAAATGGCTTTAAAATGGATTTGGAGCATGGAGACGATTATCTCGGGATTGCAAGATAACCAAACAAAACTTTTAGTGGATTTCTACTTATTTTATTAAATATCATCTCCACCAAACAGGACAAGCTTGCATCTGTTATAGTTTTGGAGAAAAATGTGTTCATTTCATGTATGCGCGAAATGCCTTAAAAATGGCTTTAAAATGGATTTGGAGCATGGAGACGATTATCTCGGGATTGCAAGATAACCAAACAAAACTTTTAGTGGATTTCTACTTATTTTATTAAATATCATCTCCACCAAACAAGACAAGCTTGCATCTTATAGTTTTGGAGAAAAATGTGTTCATTTCATGTATGCGCGAAATGCCTTAAAAATGGCTTTAAAATGGATTTGGAGCATGGAGACGATTATCTCGGGATTGCAAGATAACCAAACAAAACTTTTAGTGGATTTCTACTTATTTTATTAAATATCATCTCCACCAAACAGGACAAGCTTGCATGTGTTATAGTTTTGGAGAAAAATGTGTTCATTTCATGTATGCGCAAAATGCCTTTGAAATGGCTTTAAAATGGATTTGGAGCATGGAGACGATTATCTCGGGATTGCAAGATAACCAAACAAAACTTTTAGTGGATTTCTACTTATTTTATTAAATATCATCTCCACCAAACAGGACAAGCTTGCATCTGTTATAGTTTTGGAGAAAAATGTGTTCATTTCATGTATGCGCGAAATGCCTTAAAAATGGCTTTAAAATGGATTTGGAGCATGGAGACGATTATCTCGGGATTGCAAGATAACCAAACAAAACTTTTAGTGTATTTCTACTTATTTTATTAAATATCATCTCCACCAAACAGGACAAGCTTGCATCTATTATAGTTTTGGAGAAAAATGTGTTCATTTCATGTATGCGCGAAATGCCTTAAAAATGGCTTTAAAATGGATTTGGAGCATGGAGACGATTATCTCGGGATTGCAATATAACCAAACAAAACTTTTAGTGGATTTCTACTTATTTTATTAAATATCATCTCCACCAAACAGGACAAGCTTGCATCTGTTATAGTTTTGGAGAAAAATGTGTTCATTTCATGTATGCGCGAAATGCCTTAAAAATGGCTTTAAAATGGATTTGGAGCATGGAGACGATTATCTCGGGATTGCAAGATAACCAAACAAAACTTTTAGTGGATTTCTACTTATTTTATTAAATATCATCTCCACCAAACAGGACAAGCTTGCATCTGTTATAGTTTTGGAGAAAAATGTGTTCATTTCATGTATGCGCGAAATGCCTTAAAAATGGCTTTAAAATTGATTTGGAGCATGGAGACGATTATCTCGGGATTGCAAGATAACCAAACAAAACTTTTAGTGGATTTCTACTTATTTTATTAAATATCATCTCCACCAAACAGGACAAGCTTGCATCTGTTATAGTTTTGGAGAAAAATGTGTTCATTTCATGTATGCGCGAAATGCCTTAAAAATGGCTTTAAAATGGATTTGGAGCATGGAGACGATTATCTCGGGATTGCAAGATAACCAAACAAAACTTTTAGTGGATTTCTACTTATTTTATTAAATATCATCTCCACCAAACAGGACAAGCTTGCATCTGTTATAGTTTTGGAGAAAAATGTGTTCATTTCATGTATGCGCGAAATGCCTTAAAAATGGCTTTAAAATGGATTTGGAGCATGGAGACGATTATCTCGGGATTGCAAGATAACCAAACAAAACTTTTAGTGGATTTCTACTTATTTTATTAAATATCATCTCCACCAAACAGGACAAGCTTGCATCTGTTATAGTTTTGGAGAAAAATGTGTTCATTTCATGTATGCGCGAAATGCCTTAAAAATGGCTTTAAAATGGATTTGGAGCATGGAGACGATTATCTCGGGATTGCAAGATAACCAAACAAAACTTTTAGTGGATTTCTACTTATTTTATTAAATATCATCTCCACCAAACAGGACAAGCTTGCATCTGTTATAGTTTTGGAGAAAAATGTGTTCATTTCATGTATGCGCAAAATGCCTTTGAAATGGCTTTAAAATGGATTTGGAGCATGGAGACGATTATCTTAGGATGGCAATATAAACAAACGAAACTTTTAGTAGATTTCTACTTATTTTATTAAATATTATCTCCACCAAACAGGACAAGCTTGCATCTGTTATAGTTTTGGAGAAAAATGTGTTCATTTCATGTATGCGCGAAATGCTTTAAAAATGGCTTTAAAATGGATTTGGAGCATGGAGACGATTATCTCGGGATTGCAAGATAACCAAACAAAACTTTTAGTGGATTTCTACTTATTTTATTAAATATCATCTCCACCAAACAGGACAAGCTTGCATCTGTTATAGTTTTGGAGAAAAATGTGTTCATTTCATGTATGCGCGAAATGCCTTAAAAATGGCTTTAAAATGGATTTGGAGCATGGAGACGATTATCTCGAGATTGCAAGATAACCAAACAAAACTTTTAGTGGATTTCTACTTATTTTATTAAATATCATCTCCACCAAACAGGACAAGCTTGCATCTGTTATAGTTTTGGAGAAAAATGTGTTCATTTCATGTATGCGCGAAATGCCTTAAAAATGGCTTTAAAATGGATTTGGAGCATGGAGACGATTATCTCGGGATTGCAAGATAACCAAACAAAAATTTTAGTGGATTTCTACTTATTTTATTAAATATCATCTCCACCAAACAGGACAAGCTTGCATCTGTTATAGTTTTGGAGAAAAATGTGTTCATTTCATGTATGCGCGAAATGCCTTAAAAATGGCTTTAAAATGGATTTGGAGCATGGAGACGATTATCTCGGGATTGCAAGATAACCAAACAAAACTTTTAGTGGATTTCTACTTATTTTATTAAATATCATCTCCACCAAACAAGACAAGCTTGCATCTGTTATAGTTTTGGAGAAAAATGTGTTCATTTCATGTATGCGCGAAATGCCTTAAAAATGGCTTTAAAATGGATTTGGAGCATGGAGACGATTATCTCGGGATTGCAAGATAACCAAACAAAACTTTTAGTGGATTTCTACTTATTTTATTAAATATCATCTCCACCAAACAGGACAAGCTTGCATGTGTTATAGTTTTGGAGAAAAATGTGTTCATTTCATGTATGCGCAAAATGCCTTTGAAATGGCTTTAAAATGGATTTGGAGCATGGAGACGATTATCTCGGGATTGCAAGATAACCAAACAAAACTTTTAGTGGATTTCTACTTATTTTATTAAATATCATCTCCACCAAACAGGACAAGCTTGCATCTGTTATAGTTTTGGAGAAAAATGTGTTCATTTCATGTATGCGCGAAATGCCTTAAAAATGGCTTTAAAATGGATTTGGAGCATGGAGACGATTATCTCGGGATTGCAAGATAACCAAACAAAACTTTTTAGTGGATTTCTACTTATTTTATTAAATATCATCTCCACCAAACAGGACAAGCTTGCATCTGTTATAGTTTTGGAGAAAAATGTGTTCATTTCATGTATGCGCGAAATGCCTTAAAAATGGCTTTAAAATGGATTTGGAGCATGGAGACGATTATCTCGGGATTGCAAGATAACCAAACAAAACTTTTAGTGGATTTCTACTTATTTTATTAAATATCATCTCCACCAAACAGGACAAGCTTGCATCTGTTATAGTTTTGGAGAAAAATGTGTTCATTTCATGTATGCGCGAAATGCCTTAAAAATGGCTTTAAAATGGATTTGGAGCATGGAGACGATTATCTCGGGATTGCAAGATAACCAAACAAAACTTTTAGTGGATTTCTACTTATTTTATTAAATATCATCTCCACCAAACAGGACAAGCTTGCATCTGTTATAGTTTTGGAGAAAAATGTGTTCATTTCATGTATGCGCGAAATGCCTTAAAAATGGCTTTAAAATGGATTTGGAGCATGGAGACGATTATCTCGGGATTGCAAGATAACCAAACAAAACTTTTAGTGGATTTCTACTTATTTTATTAAATATCATCTCCACCAAACAAGACAAGCTTGCATCTGTTATAGTTTTGGAGAAAAATGTGTTCATTTCATGTATGCGCGAAATGCCTTAAAAAAATGGCTTTAAAATGGATTTGGAGCATGGAGACGATTATCTCGGGATTGCAAGATAACCAAACAAAACTTTTAGTGGATTTCTACTTATTTTATTAAATATCATCTCCACCAAACAGGACAAGCTTGCATGTGTTATAGTTTTGGAGAAAAATGTGTTCATTTCATGTATGCGCAAAATGCCTTTGAAATGGCTTTAAAATGGATTTGGAGCATGGAGACGATTATCTCGGGATTGCAAGATAACCAAACAAAACTTTTAGTGGATTTCTACTTATTTTATTAAATATCATCTCCACCAAACAGGACAAGCTTGCATCTGTTATAGTTTTGGAGAAAAATGTGTTCATTTCATGTATGCGCGAAATGCCTTAAAAATGGCTTTAAAATGGATTTGGAGCATGGAGACGATTATCTCGGGATTGCAAGATAACCAAACAAAACTTTTAGTGTATTTCTACTTATTTTATTAAATATCATCTCCACCAAACAGGACAAGCTTGCATCTATTATAGTTTTGGAGAAAAATGTGTTCATTTCATGTATGCGCGAAATGCCTTAAAAATGGCTTTAAAATGGATTTGGAGCATGGAGACGATTATCTCGGGATTGCAATATAACCAAACAAAACTTTTAGTGGATTTCTACTTATTTTATTAAATATCATCTCCACCAAACAGGACAAGCTTGCATCTGTTATAGTTTTGGAGAAAAATGTGTTCATTTCATGTATGCGCGAAATGCCTTAAAAATGGCTTTAAAATGGATTTGGAGCATGGAGACGATTATCTCGGGATTGCAAGATAACCAAACAAAACTTTTAGTGGATTTCTACTTATTTTATTAAATATCATCTCCACCAAACAGGACAAGCTTGCATCTGTTATAGTTTTGGAGAAAAATGTGTTCATTTCATGTATGCGCGAAATGCCTTAAAAATGGCTTTAAAATGGATTTGGAGCATGGAGACGATTATCTCGGGATTGCAAGATAACCAAACAAAACTTTTAGTGGATTTCTACTTATTTTATTAAATATCATCTCCACCAAACAGGACAAGCTTGCATCTGTTATAGTTTTGGAGAAAAATGTGTTCATTTCATGTATGCGCGAAATGCCTTAAAAATGGCTTTAAAATGGATTTGGAGCATGGAGACGATTATCTCGGGATTGCAAGATAACCAAACAAAACTTTTAGTGGATTTCTACTTATTTTATTAAATATCATCTCCACCAAACAGGACAAGCTTGGATGTGTTATAGTTTTAGAGAAAAATGTGTTCATTTCATGTATGCGCGAAATGCTTTAAAAATGGCTTTAAAATGGATTAGGAGCATGGAGACGATTATCTCGGGATTGCAAGATAACCAAACAAAACTTTTAGTGGATTTCTACTTATTTTATTAAATATCATCTCCACCAAACAGGACAAGCTTGCATGTGTTATAGTTTTGGAGAAAAATGTGTTCATTTCATGTATGCGCAAAATGCCTTTGAAATGGCTTTAAAATGGATTTGGAGCATGGAGACGATTATCTCGGGATTGCAAGATAACCAAACAAAACTTTTAGTGGATTTCTACTTATTTTATTAAATATCATCTCCACCAAACAGGACAAGCTTGCATGTGTTATAGTTTTGGAGAAAAATGTGTTCATTTCATGTATGCGCGAAATGCCTTAAAAATGGCTTTAAAATGGATTTGGAGCATGGAGACGATTATCTCGGGATTGCAAGATAACCAAACAAAACTTTTAGTGGATTTCTACTTATTTTATTAAATATCATCTCCACCAAACAAGACAAGCTTGCATCTGTTATAGTTTTGGAGAAAAATGTGTTCATTTCATGTATGCGCGAAATGCCTTAAAAATGGCTTTAAAATGGATTTGGAGCATGGAGACGATTATCTCGGGATTGCAAGATAACCAAACAAAACTTTTAGTGGATTTCTACTTATTTTATTAAATATCATCTCCACCAAACAGGACAAGCTTGCATCTGTTATAGTTTTGGAGAAAAATGTGTTCATTTCATGTATGCGCGAAATGCCTTAAAAATGGCTTTAAAATGGATTTGGAGCATGGAGACGATTATCTCGGGATTGCAAGATAACCAAACAAAACTTTTAGTGGATTTCTACTTATTTTATTAAATATCATCTCCACCAAACAGGACAAGCTTGCATCTGTTATAGTTTTGGAGAAAAATGTGTTCATTTCATGTATGCGCGAAATGCCTTAAAAATGGCTTTAAAATGGATTTGGAGCATGGAGACGATTATCTCGGGATTGCAATATAACCAAACAAAACTTTTAGTGGATTTCTACTTATTTTATTAAATATCATCTCCACCAAACAGGACAAGCTTGCATCTGTTATAGTTTTGGAGAAAAATGTGTTCATTTCATGTATGCGCGAAATGCCTTAAAAATGGCTTTAAAATGGATTTGGAGCATGGAGACGATTATCTCGGGATTGCAAGATAACCAAACAAAAATTTTAGTGGATTTCTACTTATTTTATTAAATATCATCTCCACCAAACAGGACAAGCTTGCATCTGTTTTCGTTTTGGAGAAAAATGTGTTCATTTCATGTATGCGCGAAATGCCTTAAAAATGGCTTTAAAATGGATTTGGAGCATGGAGACGATTATCTCGGGATTGCAAGATAACCAAACAAAACTTTTAGTGGATTTCTACTTATTTTATTAAATATCATCTCCACCAAACAGGACAAGCTTGCATCTGTTATAGTTTTGGAGAAAAATGTGTTCATTTCATGTATGCGCGAAATGCCTTAAAAATGGCTTTAAAATGGATTTGGAGCATGGAGACGATTATCTCGGGATTGCAAGATAACCAAACAAAACTTTTAGTGGATTTCTACTTATTTTATTAAATATCATCTCCACCAAACAGGACAAGCTTGCATCTGTTATAGTTTTGGAGAAAAATGTGTTCATTTCATGTATGCGCGAAATGCCTTAAAAATGGCTTTAAAATGGATTTGGAGCATGGAGACGATTATCTCGGGATTGCAAGATAACCAAACAAAAATTTTAGTGGATTTCTACTTATTTTATTAAATATCATCTCCACCAAACAGGACAAGCTTGCATCTGTTATAGTTTTGGAGAAAAATGTGTTCATTTCATGTATGCGCGAAATGCCTTAAAAATGGCTTTAAAATGGATTTGGAGCATGGAGACGATTATCTCGGGATTGCAAGATAACCAAACAAAACTTTTAGTGGATTTCTACTTATTTTATTAAATATCATCTCCACCAAACAAGACAAGCTTGCATCTGTTATAGTTTTGGAGAAAAATGTGTTCATTTCATGTATGCGCGAAATGCCTTAAAAATGGCTTTAAAATGGATTTGGAGCATGGAGACGATTATCTCGGGATTGCAATATAACCAAACAAAACTTTTAGTGGATTTCTACTTATTTTATTAAATATCATCTCCACCAAACAGGACAAGCTTGCATCTGTTATAGTTTTGGAGAAAAATGTGTTCATTTCATGTATGCGCGAAATGCCTTAAAAATGGCTTTAAAATGGATTTGGAGCATGGAGACGATTATCTCGGGATTGCAAGATAACCAAACAAAACTTTTAGTGGATTTCTACTTATTTTATTAAATATCATCTCCACCAAACAAGACAAGCTTGCATCTGTTATAGTTTTGGAGAAAAATGTGTTCATTTCATGTATGCGCGAAATGCCTTAAAAATGGCTTTAAAATGGATTTGGAGCATGGAGACGATTATCTCGGGATTGCAAGATAACCAAACAAAACTTTTAGTGGATTTCTACTTATTTTATTAAATATCATCTCCACCAAACAGGACAAGCTTGCATCTGTTATAGTTTTGGAGAAAAATGTGTTCATTTCATGTATGCGCGAAATGCCTTAAAAATGGCTTTAAAATGGATTTGGAGCATGGAGACGATTATCTCGGGATTGCAAGATAACCAAACAAAACTTTTAGTGGATTTCTACTTATTTTATTAAATATCATCTCCACCAAACAGGACAAGCTTGCATCTGTTATAGTTTTGGAGAAAAATGTGTTCATTTCATGTATGCGCGAAATGCCTTAAAAATGGCTTTAAAATGGATTTGGAGCATGGAGACGATTATCTCGGGATTGCAATATAACCAAACAAAACTTTTAGTGGATTTCTACTTATTTTATTAAATATCATCTCCACCAAACAGGACAAGCTTGCATCTGTTATAGTTTTGGAGAAAAATGTGTTCATTTCATGTATGCGCGAAATGCCTTAAAAATGGCTTTAAAATGGATTTGGAGCATGGAGACGATTATCTCGGGATTGCAAGATAACCAAACAAAAATTTTAGTGGATTTCTACTTATTTTATTAAATATCATCTCCACCAAACAGGACAAGCTTGCATCTGTTTTCGTTTTGGAGAAAAATGTGTTCATTTCATGTATGCGCGAAATGCCTTAAAAATGGCTTTAAAATGGATTTGGAGCATGGAGACGATTATCTCGGGATTGCAAGATAACCAAACAAAACTTTTAGTGGATTTCTACTTATTTTATTAAATATCATCTCCACCAAACAGGACAAGCTTGCATCTGTTATAGTTTTGGAGAAAAATGTGTTCATTTCATGTATGCGCGAAATGCCTTAAAAATGGCTTTAAAATGGATTTGGAGCATGGAGACGATTATCTCGGGATTGCAAGATAACCAAACAAAACTTTTAGTGGATTTCTACTTATTTTATTAAATATCATCTCCACCAAACAGGACAAGCTTGCATCTGTTATAGTTTTGGAGAAAAATGTGTTCATTTCATGTATGCGCGAAATGCCTTAAAAATGGCTTTAAAATGGATTTGGAGCATGGAGACGATTATCTCGGGATTGCAAGATAACCAAACAAAAATTTTAGTGGATTTCTACTTATTTTATTAAATATCATCTCCACCAAACAGGACAAGCTTGCATCTGTTATAGTTTTGGAGAAAAATGTGTTCATTTCATGTATGCGCGAAATGCCTTAAAAATGGCTTTAAAATGGATTTGGAGCATGGAGACGATTATCTCGGGATTGCAAGATAACCAAACAAAACTTTTAGTGGATTTCTACTTATTTTATTAAATATCATCTCCACCAAACAAGACAAGCTTGCATCTGTTATAGTTTTGGAGAAAAATGTGTTCATTTCATGTATGCGCGAAATGCCTTAAAAATGGCTTTAAAATGGATTTGGAGCATGGAGACGATTATCTCGGGATTGCAAGATAACCAAACAAAACTTTTAGTGGATTTCTACTTATTTTATTAAATATCATCTCCACCAAACAGGACAAGCTTGCATGTGTTATAGTTTTGGAGAAAAATGTGTTCATTTCATGTATGCGCAAAATGCCTTTGAAATGGCTTTAAAATGGATTTGGAGCATGGAGACGATTATCTCGGGATTGCAAGATAACCAAACAAAACTTTTAGTGGATTTCTACTTATTTTATTAAATATCATCTCCACCAAACAGGACAAGCTTGCATGTGTTATAGTTTTGGAGAAAAATGTGTTCATTTCATGTATGCGCGAAATGCCTTAAAAATGGCTTTAAAATGGATTTGGAGCATGGAGACGATTATCTCGGGATTGCAAGATAACCAAACAAAACTTTTAGTGGATTTCTACTTATTTTATTAAATATCATCTCCACCAAACAAGACAAGCTTGCATCTGTTATAGTTTTGGAGAAAAATGTGTTCATTTCATGTATGCGCGAAATGCCTTAAAAATGGCTTTAAAATGGATTTGGAGCATGGAGACGATTATCTCGGGATTGCAAGATAACCAAACAAAACTTTTAGTGGATTTCTACTTATTTTATTAAATATCATCTCCACCAAACAAGACAAGCTTGCATCTGTTATAGTTTTGGAGAAAAATGTGTTCATTTCATGTATGCGCGAAATGCCTTAAAAATGGCTTTAAAATGGATTTGGAGCATGGAGACGATTATCTCGGGATTGCAAGATAACCAAACAAAACTTTTAGTGGATTTCTACTTATTTTATTAAATATCATCTCCACCAAACAGGACAAGCTTGCATGTGTTATAGTTTTGGAGAAAAATGTGTTCATTTCATGTATGCGCAAAATGCCTTTGAAATGGCTTTAAAATGGATTTGGAGCATGGAGACGATTATCTCGGGATTGCAAGATAACCAAACAAAACTTTTAGTGGATTTCTACTTATTTTATTAAATATCATCTCCACCAAACAGGACAAGCTTGCATGTGTTATAGTTTTGGAGAAAAATGTGTTCATTTCATGTATGCGCGAAATGCCTTAAAAATGGCTTTAAAATGGATTTGGAGCATGGAGACGATTATCTCGGGATTGCAAGATAACCAAACAAAACTTTTAGTGGATTTCTACTTATTTTATTAAATATCATCTCCACCAAACAAGACAAGCTTGCATCTGTTATAGTTTTGGAGAAAAATGTGTTCATTTCATGTATGCGCGAAATGCCTTAAAAATGGCTTTAAAATGGATTTGGAGCATGGAGACGATTATCTCGGGATTGCAAGATAACCAAACAAAACTTTTAGTGGATTTCTACTTATTTTATTAAATATCATCTCCACCAAACAGGACAAGCTTGCATCTGTTATAGTTTTGGAGAAAAATGTGTTCATTTCATGTATGCGCGAAATGCCTTAAAAATGGCTTTAAAATGGATTTGGAGCATGGAGACGATTATCTCGGGATTGCAAGATAACCAAACAAAACTTTTAGTGGATTTCTACTTATTTTATTAAATATCATCTCCACCAAACAGGACAAGCTTGCATCTGTTATAGTTTTGGAGAAAAATGTGTTCATTTCATGTATGCGCGAAATGCCTTAAAAATGGCTTTAAAATGGATTTGGAGCATGGAGACGATTATCTCGGGATTGCAATATAACCAAACAAAACTTTTAGTGGATTTCTACTTATTTTATTAAATATCATCTCCACCAAACAGGACAAGCTTGCATCTGTTATAGTTTTGGAGAAAAATGTGTTCATTTCATGTATGCGCGAAATGCCTTAAAAATGGCTTTAAAATGGATTTGGAGCATGGAGACGATTATCTCGGGATTGCAAGATAACCAAACAAAAATTTTAGTGGATTTCTACTTATTTTATTAAATATCATCTCCACCAAACAGGACAAGCTTGCATCTGTTTTCGTTTTGGAGAAAAATGTGTTCATTTCATGTATGCGCGAAATGCCTTAAAAATGGCTTTAAAATGGATTTGGAGCATGGAGACGATTATCTCGGGATTGCAAGATAACCAAACAAAACTTTTAGTGGATTTCTACTTATTTTATTAAATATCATCTCCACCAAACAGGACAAGCTTGCATCTGTTATAGTTTTGGAGAAAAATGTGTTCATTTCATGTATGCGCGAAATGCCTTAAAAATGGCTTTAAAATGGATTTGGAGCATGGAGACGATTATCTCGGGATTGCAAGATAACCAAACAAAACTTTTAGTGGATTTCTACTTATTTTATTAAATATCATCTCCACCAAACAAGAGAAGCTTGCATCTGTTATAGTTTTGGAGAAAAATGTGTTCATTTCATGTATGCGCGAAATGCCTTAAAAATGGCTTTAAAATGGATTTGGAGCATGGAGACGATTATCTCGGGATTGCAAGATAACCAAACAAAACTTTTAGTGGATTTCTACTTATTTTATTAAATATCATCTCCACCAAACAGGACAAGCTTGCATCTGTTATAGTTTTGGAGAAAAATGTGTTCATTTCATGTATGCGCGAAATGCCTTAAAAATGGCTTTAAAATGGATTTGGAGCATGGAGACGATTATCTCGGGATTGCAAGATAACCAAACAAAACTTTTAGTGGATTTCTACTTATTTTATTAAATATCATCTCCACTAAACAGGACAAGCTTGCATCTGTTATAGTTTTGGAGAAAAATGTGTTCATTTCATGTATGCGCGAAATGCCTTAAAAATGGCTTTAAAATGGATTTGGAGCATGGAGACGATTATCTCGGGATTGCAATATAACCAAACAAAACTTTTAGTGGATTTCTACTTATTTTATTAAATATCATCTCCACCAAACAGGACAAGCTTGCATCTGTTATAGTTTTGGAGAAAAATGTGTTCATTTCATGTATGCGCGAAATGCCTTAAAAATGGCTTTAAAATGGATTTGGAGCATGGAGACGATTATCTCGGGATTGCAAGATAACCAAACAAAAATTTTAGTGGATTTCTACTTATTTTATTAAATATCATCTCCACCAAACAGGACAAGCTTGCATCTGTTATAGTTTTGGAGAAAAATGTGTTCATTTCATGTATGCGCGAAATGCCTTAAAAATGGCTTTAAAATGGATTTGGAGCATGGAGACGATTATCTCGGGATTGCAAGATAACCAAACAAAACTTTTAGTGGATTTCTACTTATTTTATTAAATATCATCTCCACCAAACAAGACAAGCTTGCATCTGTTATAGTTTTGGAGAAAAATGTGTTCATTTCATGTATGCGCGAAATGCCTTAAAAATGGCTTTAAAATGGATTTGGAGCATGGAGACGATTATCTCGGGATTGCAAGATAACCAAACAAAACTTTTAGTGGATTTCTACTTATTTTATTAAATATCATCTCCACCAAACAGGACAAGCTTGCATGTGTTATAGTTTTGGAGAAAAATGTGTTCATTTCATGTATGCGCAAAATGCCTTTGAAATGGCTTTAAAATAGATTTGGAGCATGGAGACGATTATCTCGGGATTGCAAGATAACCAAACAAAACTTTTAGTGGATTTCTACTTATTTTATTAAATATCATCTCCACCAAACAGGACAAGCTTGCATCTGTTATAGTTTTGGAGAAAAATGTGTTCATTTCATGTATGCGCGAAATGCCTTAAAAATGGCTTTAAAATGGATTTGGAGCATGGAGACGATTATCTCGGGATTGCAAGATAACCAAACAAAACTTTTAGTGTATTTCTACTTATTTTATTAAATATCATCTCCACCAAACAGGACAAGCTTGCATCTATTATAGTTTTGGAGAAAAATGTGTTCATTTCATGTATGCGCGAAATGCCTTAAAAATGGCATTAAAATGGATTTGGAGCATGGAGACGATTATCTCGGGATTGCAATATAACCAAACAAAACTTTTAGTGGATTTCTACTTATTTTATTAAATATCATCTCCACCAAACAGGACAAGCTTGCATCTGTTATAGTTTTGGAGAAAAATGTGTTCATTTCATGTATGCGCGAAATGCCTTAAAAATGGCTTTAAAATGGATTTGGAGCATGGAGACGATTATCTCGGGATTGCAAGATAACCAAACAAAACTTTTAGTGGATTTCTACTTATTTTATTAAATATCATCTCCACCAAACAGGACAAGCTTGCATCTGTTATAGTTTTGGAGAAAAATGTGTTCATTTCATGTATGCGCGAAATGCCTTAAAAATGGCTTTAAAATGGATTTGGAGCATGGAGACGATTATCTCGGGATTGCAAGATAACCAAACAAAACTTTTAGTGGATTTCTACTTATTTTATTAAATATCATCTCCACCAAACAGGACAAGCTTGCATCTGTTATAGTTTTGGAGAAAAATGTGTTCATTTCATGTATGCGCGAAATGCCTTAAAAATGGCTTTAACATGGATTTGGAGCATGGAGACGATTATCTCGGGATTGCAAGATAACCAAACAAAACTTTTAGTGGATTTCTACTTATTTTATTAAATATCATCTCCACCAAACAGGACAAGCTTGCATGTGTTATAGTTTTGGAGAAAAATGTGTTCATTTCATGTATGCGCAAAATGCCTTTGAAATGGCTTTAAAATGGATTTGGAGCATGGAGACGATTATCTCGGGATTGCAAGATAACCAAACAAAACTTTTAGTGGATTTCTACTTATTTTATTAAATATCATCTCCACCAAACAGGACAAGCTTGCATCTGTTATAGTTTTGGAGAAAAATGTGTTCATTTCATGTATGCGCGAAATGCCTTAAAAATGGCTTTAAAATGGATTTGGAGCATGGAGACGATTATCTCGGGATTGCAAGATAACCAAACAAAACTTTTAGTGGATTTCTACTTATTTTATTAAATATCATCTCCACCAAACAAGACAAGCTTGCATCTGTTATAGTTTTGGAGAAAAATGTGTTCATTTCATGTATGCGCGAAATGCCTTAAAAATGGCTTTAAAATGGATTTGGAGCATGGAGACGATTATCTCGGGATTGCAAGATAACCAAACAAAACTTTTAGTGGATTTCTACTTATTTTATTAAATATCATCTCCACCAAACAGGACAAGCTTGCATCTGTTATAGTTTTGGAGAAAAATGTGTTCATTTCATGTATGCGCGAAATGCCTTAAAAATGGCTTTAAAATGGATTTGGAGCATGGAGACGATTATCTCGGGATTGCAAGATAACCAAACAAAACTTTTAGTGGATTTCTACTTATTTTATTAAATATCATCTCCACCAAACAGGACAAGCTTGCATCTGTTATAGTTTTGGAGAAAAATGTGTTCATTTCATGTATGCGCGAAATGCCTTAAAAATGGCTTTAAAATGGATTTGGAGCATGGAGACGATTATCTCGGGATTGCAATATAACCAAACAAAACTTTTAGTGGATTTCTACTTATTTTATTAAATATCATCTCCACCAAACAGGACAAGCTTGCATCTGTTATAGTTTTGGAGAAAAATGTGTTCATTTCATGTATGCGCGAAATGCCTTAAAAATGGCTTTAAAATGGATTTGGAGCATGGAGACGATTATCTCGGGATTGCAAGATAACCAAACAAAAATTTTAGTGGATTTCTACTTATTTTATTAAATATCATCTCCACCAAACAGGACAAGCTTGCATCTGTTTTCGTTTTGGAGAAAAATGTGTTCATTTCATGTATGCGCGAAATGCCTTAAAAATGGCTTTAAAATGGATTTGGAGCATGGAGACGATTATCTCGGGATTGCAAGATAACCAAACAAAACTTTTAGTGGATTTCTACTTATTTTATTAAATATCATCTCCACCAAACAGGACAAGCTTGCATCTGTTATAGTTTTGGAGAAAAATGTGTTCATTTCATGTATGCGCGAAATGCCTTAAAAATGGCTTTAAAATGGATTTGGAGCATGGAGACGATTATCTCGGGATTGCAAGATAACCAAACAAAACTTTTAGTGGATTTCTACTTATTTTATTAAATATAATCTCCACCAAACAGGACAAGCTTGCATCTGTTATAGTTTTGGAGAAAAATGTATTCATTTCATGTATGCGCGAAATGCCTTAAAAATGGCTTTAAAATGGATTTGGAGAATGGAGACGATTATCTCGGGATTGCAAGATAACCAAACAAAACTTTTAGTGGATTTCTACTTATTTTATTAAATATCATCTCCATTAAACAGGACAAGCTTGCATCTGTTATAGTTTTGGAGAAAAATGTGTTCATTTCATGTATGCGCGAAATGCCTTAAAAATGGCTTTAAAATGGATTTGGAGCATGGAGACGATTATCTCGGGATTGCAATATAACCAAACAAAACTTTTAGTGGATTTCTACTTATTTTATTAAATATCATCTCCACCAAACAGGACAAGCTTGCATCTGTTATAGTTTTGGAGAAAAATGTGTTCATTTCATGTATGCGCGAAATGCCTTAAAAATGGCTTTAAAATGGATTTGGAGCATGGAGACGATTATCTCGGGATTGCAAGATAACCAAACAAAAATTTTAGTGGATTTCTACTTATTTTATTAAATATCATCTCCACCAAACAGGACAAGCTTGCATCTGTTATAGTTTTGGAGAAAAATGTGTTCATTTCATGTATGCGCGAAATGCCTTAAAAATGGCTTTAAAATGGATTTGGAGCATGGAGACGATTATCTCGGGATTGCAAGATAACCAAACAAAACTTTTAGTGGATTTCTACTTATTTTATTAAATATCATCTCCACCAAACAAGACAAGCTTGCATCTGTTATAGTTTTGGAGAAAAATGTGTTCATTTCATGTATGCGCGAAATGCCTTAAAAATGGCTTTAAAATGGATTTGGAGCATGGAGACGATTATCTCGGGATTGCAAGATAACCAAACAAAACTTTTAGTGGATTTCTACTTATTTTATTAAATATCATCTCCACCAAACAGGACAAGCTTGCATCTGTTATAGTTTTGGAGAAAAATGTGTTCATTTCATGTATGCGCGAAATGCCTTAAAAATGGCTTTAAAATGGATTTGGAGCATGGAGACGATTATCTCGGGATTGCAAGATAACCAAACAAAACTTTTAGTGGATTTCTACTTATTTTATTAAATATCATCTCCACCAAACAGGACAAGCTTGCATCTGTTATAGTTTTGGAGAAAAATGTGTTCATTTCATGTATGCGCGAAATGCCTTAAAAATGGCTTTAAAATGGATTTGGAGCATGGAGACGATTATCTCGGGATTGCAATATAACCAAACAAAACTTTTAGTGGATTTCTACTTATTTTATTAAATATCATCTCCACCAAACAGGACAAGCTTGCATCTGTTATAGTTTTGGAGAAAAATGTGTTCATTTCATGTATGCGCGAAATGCCTTAAAAATGGCTTTAAAATGGATTTGGAGCATGGAGACGATTATCTCGGGATTGCAAGATAACCAAACAAAAATTTTAGTGGATTTCTACTTATTTTATTAAATATCATCTCCACCAAACAGGACAAGCTTGCATCTGTTTTCGTTTTGGAGAAAAATGTGTTCATTTCATGTATGCGCGAAATGCCTTAAAAATGGCTTTAAAATGGATTTGGAGCATGGAGACGATTATCTCGGGATTGCAAGATAACCAAACAAAACTTTTAGTGGATTTCTACTTATTTTATTAAATATCATCTCCACCAAACAGGACAAGCTTGCATCTGTTATAGTTTTGGAGAAAAATGTGTTCATTTCATGTATGCGCGAAATGCCTTAAAAATGGCTTTAAAATGGATTTGGAGCATGGAGACGATTATCTCGGGATTGCAAGATAACCAAACAAAACTTTTAGTGGATTTCTACTTATTTTATTAAATATCATCTCCACTAAACAGGACAAGCTTGCATCTGTTATAGTTTTGGAGAAAAATGTGTTCATTTCATGTATGCGCGAAATGCCTTAAAAATGGCTTTAAAATGGATTTGGAGCATGGAGACGATTATCTCGGGATTGCAATATAACCAAACAAAACTTTTAGTGGATTTCTACTTATTTTATTAAATATCATCTCCACCAAACAGGACAAGCTTGCATCTGTTATAGTTTTGGAGAAAAATGTGTTCATTTCATGTATGCGCGAAATGCCTTAAAAATGGCTTTAAAATGGATTTGGAGCATGGAGACGATTATCTCGGGATTGCAAGATAACCAAACAAAAATTTTAGTGGATTTCTACTTATTTTATTAAATATCATCTCCACCAAACAGGACAAGCTTGCATCTGTTATAGTTTTGGAGAAAAATGTGTTCATTTCATGTATGCGCGAAATGCCTTAAAAATGGCTTTAAAATGGATTTGGAGCATGGAGACGATTATCTCGGGATTGCAAGATAACCAAACAAAACTTTTAGTGGATTTCTACTTATTTTATTAAATATCATCTCCACCAAACAAGACAAGCTTGCATCTGTTATAGTTTTGGAGAAAAATGTGTTCATTTCATGTATGCGCGAAATGCCTTAAAAATGGCTTTAAAATGGATTTGGAGCATGGAGACGATTATCTCGGGATTGCAAGAGAACCAAACAAAACTTTTAGTGGATTTCTACTTATTTTATTAAATATCATCTCCACCAAACAGGACAAGCTTGCATGTGTTATAGTTTTGGAGAAAAATGTGTTCATTTCATGTATGCGCAAAATGCCTTTGAAATGGCTTTAAAATGGATTTGGAGCATGGAGACGATTATCTCGGGATTGCAAGATAACCAAACAAAACTTTTAGTGGATTTCTACTTATTTTATTAAATATCATCTCCACCAAACAGGACAAGCTTGCATCTGTTATAGTTTTGGAGAAAAATGTGTTCATTTCATGTATGCGCGAAATGCCTTAAAAATGGCTTTAAAATGGATTTGGAGCATGGAGACGATTATCTCGGGATTGCAAGATAACCAAACAAAACTTTTAGTGTATTTCTACTTATTTTATTAAATATCATCTCCACCAAACAAGACAAGCTTGCATCTATTATAGTTTTGGAGAAAAATGTGTTCATTTCATGTATGCGCGAAATGCCTTAAAAATGGCTTTAAAATGGATTTGGAGCATGGAGACGATTATCTCGGGATTGCAATATAACCAAACAAAACTTTTAGTGGATTTCTACTTATTTTATTAAATATCATCTCCACCAAACAGGACAAGCTTGCATCTGTTATAGTTTTGGAGAAAAATGTGTTCATTTCATGTATGCGCGAAATGCCTTAAAAATGGCTTTAAAATGGATTTGGAGCATGGAGACGATTATCTCGGGATTGCAAGATAACCAAACAAAACTTTTAGTGGATTTCTACTTATTTTATTAAATATCATCTCCACCAAACAGGACAAGCTTGCATCTGTTATAGTTTTGGAGAAAAATGTGTTCATTTCATGTATGCGCGAAATGCCTTAAAAATGGCTTTAAAATTGATTTGGAGCATGGAGACGATTATCTCGGGATTGCAAGATAACCAAACAAAACTTTTAGTGGATTTCTACTTATTTTATTAAATATCATCTCCACCAAACAGGACAAGCTTGCATCTGGTATAGTTTTGGAGAAAAATGTGTTCATTTCATGTATGCGCGAAATGCCTTAAAAATGGCTTTAAAATGGATTTGGAGCATGGAGACGATTATCTCGGGATTGCAAGATAACCAAACAAAACTTTTAGTGGATTTCTACTTATTTTATTAAATATCATCTCCACCAAACAGGACAAGCTTGCATGTGTTATAGTTTTGGAGAAAAATGTGTTCATTTCATGTATGCGCAAAATGCCTTTGAAATGGCTTTAAAATGGATTTGGAGCATGGAGACGATTATCTTAGGATGGCAATATAAACAAACGAAACTTTTAGTAGATTTCTACTTATTTTATTAAATATTATCTCCACCAAACAGGACAAGCTTGCATCTGTTATAGTTTTGGAGAAAAATGTGTTCATTTCATGTATGCGCGAAATGCCTTAAAAATGGCTTTAAAATGGATTTGGAGCATGGAGACGATTATCTCGGGATTGCAAGATAACCAAACAAAACTTTTAGTGGATTTCTACTTATTTTATTAAATATCATCTCCACCAAACAGGACAAGCTTGCATCTGTTATAGTTTTGGAGAAAAATGTGTTCATTTCATGTATGCGCGAAATGCCTTAAAAATGGCTTTAAAATGGATTTGGAGCATGGAGACGATTATCTCGGGATTGCAAGATAACCAAACAAAACTTTTAGTGGATTTCTACTTATTTTATTAAATATCATCTCCACCAAACAGGACAAGCTTGCATCTGTTATAGTTTTGGAGAAAAATGTGTTCATTTCATGTATGCGCAAAATGCCTTTGAAATGGCTTTAAAATGGATTTGGAGCATGGAGACGATTATCTTAGGATGGCAATATAAACAAACGAAACTTTTAGTAGATTTCTACTTATTTTATTAAATATTATCTCCACCAAACAGGACAAGCTTGCATCTCTTATAGTTTTGGAGAAAAATGTGTTCATTTCATGTATGCGCGAAATGCCTTAAAAATGGCTTTAAAATGGATTTGGAGCATGGAGACGATTATCTCGGGATTGCAATATAACCAAACAAAACTTTTAGTGGATTTCTACTTATTTTATTAAATATCATCTCCACCAAACAGGACAAGCTTGCATCTGTTATAGTTTTGGAGAAAAATGTGTTCATTTCATGTATGCGCGAAATGCCTTAAAAATGGCTTTAAAATGGATTTGGAGCATGGAGACGATTATCTCGGGATTGCAAGATAACCAAACAAAACTTTTAGTGGATTTCTACTTATTTTATTAAATATCATCTCCACCAAACAGGACAAGCTTGCATCTGTTATAGTTTTGGAGAAAAATGTGTTCATTTCATGTATGCGCGAAATGCCTTAAAAATGGCTTTAAAATTGATTTGGAGCATGGAGACGATTATCTCGGGATTGCAAGATAACCAATCAAAACTTTTAGTGGATTTCTACTTATTTTATTAAATATCATCTCCACCAAACAGGACAAGCTTGCATCTGGTATAGTTTTGGAGAAAAATGTGTTCATTTCATGTATGCGCGAAATGCCTTAAAAATGGCTTTAAAATGGATTTGGAGCATGGAGACGATTATCTCGGGATTGCAAGATAACCAAACAAAACTTTTAGTGGATTTCTACTTATTTTATTAAATATCATCTCCACCAAACAGGACAAGCTTGCATGTGTTATAGTTTTGGAGAAAAATGTGTTCATTTCATGTATGCGCAAAATGCCTTTGAAATGGCTTTAAAATGGATTTGGAGCATGGAGACGATTATCTTAGGATGGCAATATAAACAAACGAAACTTTTAGTAGATTTCTACTTATTTTATTAAATATTATCTCCACCAAACAGGACAAGCTTGCATCTGTTATAGTTTTGGAGAAAAATGTGTTCATTTCATGTATGCGCGAAATGCCTTAAAAATGGCTTTAAAATGGATTTGGAGCATGGAGACGATTATCTCGGGATTGCAAGATAACCAAACAAAACTTTTAGTGGATTTCTACTTATTTTATTAAATATCATCTCCACCAAACAGGACAAGCTTGCATCTGTTATAGTTTTGGAGAAAAATGTGTTCATTTCATGTATGCGCGAAATGCCTTAAAAATGGCTTTAAAATGGATTTGGAGCATGGAGACGATTATCTCGAGATTGCAAGATAACCAAACAAAACTTTTAGTGGATTTCTACTTATTTTATTAAATATCATCTCCACCAAACAGGACAAGCTTGCATCTGTTATAGTTTTGGAGAAAAATGTGTTCATTTCATGTATGCGCGAAATGCCTTAAAAATGGCTTTAAAATGGATTTGGAGCATGGAGACGATTATCTCGGGATTGCAAGATAACCAAACAAAACTTTTAGTGGATTTCTACTTATTTTATTAAATATCATCTCCACCAAACAGGACAAGCTTGCATCTGTTATAGTTTTGGAGAAAAATGTGTTCATTTCATGTATGCGCAAAATGCCTTTGAAATGGCTTTAAAATGGATTTGGAGCATGGAGACGATTATCTTAGGATGGCAATATAAACAAACGAAACTTTTAGTAGATTTCTACTTATTTTATTAAATATTATCTCCACCAAACAGGACAAGCTTGCATCTGTTATAGTTTTGGAGAAAAATGTGTTCATTTCATGTATGCGCGAAATGCCTTAAAAATGGCTTTAAAATGGATTTGGAGCATGGAGACGATTATCTCGGGATTGCAAGATAACCAAACAAAACTTTTAGTGGATTTCTACTTATTTTATTAAATATCATCTCCACCAAACAGGACAAGCTTGCATCTGTTATAGTTTTGGAGAAAAATGTGTTCATTTCATGTATGCGCGAAATGCCTTAAAAATGGCTTTAAAATGGATTTGGAGCATGGAGACGATTATCTCGAGATTGCAAGATAACCAAACAAAACTTTTAGTGGATATCTACTTATTTTATTAAATATCATCTCCACCAAACAGGACAAGCTTGCATCTGTTATAGTTTTGGAGAAAAATGTGTTCATTTCATGTATGCGCGAAATGCCTTAAAAATGGCTTTAAAATGGATTTGGAGCATGGAGACGATTATCTCGGGATTGCAAGATAACCAAACAAAACTTTTAGTGGATTTCTACTTATTTTATTAAATATCATCTCCACCAAACAGGACAAGCTTGCATCTGTTATAGTTTTGGAGAAAAATGTGTTCATTTCATGTATGCGCGAAATGCCTTAAAAATGGCTTTAAAATGGATTTGGAGCATGGAGACGATTATCTCGGGATTGCAAGATAACCAAACAAAACTTTTAGTGGATTTCTACTTATTTTATTAAATATCATCTCCACCAAACAGGACAAGCTTGCATCTGTTATAGTTTTGGAGAAAAATGTGTTCATTTCATGTATGCGCGAAATGCCTTAAAAATGGCTTTAAAATGGATTTGGAGCATGGAGACGATTATCTCGGGATTGCAAGATAACCAAACAAAACTTTTAGTGGATTTCTACTTATTTTAATAAATATCATCTCCACCAAACAAGACAAGCTTGCATCTGTTATAGTTTTGGAGAAAAATGTGTTCATTTCATGTATGCGCGAAATGCCTTAAAAATGGCTTTAAAATGGATTTGGAGCATGGAGACGATTATCTCGGGATTGCAAGATAACCAAACAAAACTTTTAGTGGATTTCTACTTATTTTATTAAATATCATCTCCACCAAACAGGACAAGCTTGCATGTGTTATAGTTTTGGAGAAAAATGTGTTCATTTCATGTATGCGCAAAATGCCTTTGAAATGGCTTTAAAATGGATTTGGAGCATGGAGACGATTATCTCGGGATTGCAAGATAACCAAACAAAACTTTTAGTGTATTTCTACTTATTTTATTAAATATCATCTCCACCAAACAAGACAAGCTTGCATCTATTATAGTTTTGGAGAAAAATGTGTTCATTTCATGTATGCGCGAAATGCCTTAAAAATGGCTTTAAAATGGATTTGGAGCATGGAGACGATTATCTCGGGATTGCAATATAACCAAACAAAACTTTTAGTGGATTTCTACTTATTTTATTAAATATCATCTCCACCAAACAGGACAAGCTTGCATCTGTTATAGTTTTGGAGAAAAATGTGTTCATTTCATGTATGCGCGAAATGCCTTAAAAATGGCTTTAAAATTGATTTGGAGCATGGAGACGATTATCTCGGGATTGCAAGATAACCAAACAAAACTTTTAGTGGATTTCTACTTATTTTATTAAATATCATCTCCACCAAACAGGACAAGCTTGCATCTGGTATAGTTTTGGAGAAAAATGTGTTCATTTCATGTATGCGCGAAATGCCTTAAAAATGGCTTTAAAATGGATTTGGAGCATGGAGACGATTATCTCGGGATTGCAAGATAACCAAACAAAACTTTTAGTGGATTTCTACTTATTTTATTAAATATCATCTCCACCAAACAGGACAAGCTTGCATGTGTTATAGTTTTGGAGAAAAATGTGTTCATTTCATGTATGCGCAAAATGCCTTTGAAATGGCTTTAAAATGGATTTGGAGCATGGAGACGATTATCTTAGGATGGCAATATAAACAAACGAAACTTTTAGTAGATTTCTACTTATTTTATTAAATATTATCTCCACCAAACAGGACAAGCTTGCATCTGTTATAGTTTTGGAGAAAAATGTGTTCATTTCATGTATGCGCGAAATGCCTTAAAAATGGCTTTAAAATGGATTTGGAGCATGGAGACGATTATCTCGGGATTGCAAGATAACCAAACAAAACTTTTAGTGGATTTCTACTTATTTTATTAAATATCATCTCCACCAAACAGGACAAGCTTGCATCTGTTATAGTTTTGGAGAAAAATGTGTTCATTTCATGTATGCGCGAAATGCCTTAAAAATGGCTTTAAAATGGATTTGGAGCATGGAGACGATTATCTCGAGATTGCAAGATAACCAAACAAAACTTTTAGTGGATTTCTACTTATTTTATTAAATATCATCTCCACCAAACAGGACAAGCTTGCATCTGTTATAGTTTTGGAGAAAAATGTGTTCATTTCATGTATGCGCGAAATGCCTTAAAAATGGCTTTAAAATGGATTTGGAGCATGGAGACGATTATCTCGGGATTGCAAGATAACCAAACAAAACTTTTAGTGGATTTCTACTTATTTTATTAAATATCATCTCCACCAAACAGGACAAGCTTGCATCTGTTATAGTTTTGGAGAAAAATGTGTTCATTTCATGTATGCGCAAAATGCCTTTGAAATGGCTTTAAAATGGATTTGGAGCATGGAGACGATTATCTTAGGATGGCAATATAAACAAACGAAACTTTTAGTAGATTTCTACTTATTTTATTAAATATTATCTCCACCAAACAGGACAAGCTTGCATCTGTTATAGTTTTGGAGAAAAATGTGTTCATTTCATGTATGCGCGAAATGCCTTAAAAATGGCTTTAAAATGGATTTGGAGCATGGAGACGATTATCTCGGGATTGCAAGATAACCAAACAAAACTTTTAGTGGATTTCTACTTATTTTATTAAATATCATCTCCACCAAACAGGACAAGCTTGCATCTGTTATAGTTTTGGAGAAAAATGTGTTCATTTCATGTATGCGCGAAATGCCTTAAAAATGGCTTTAAAATGGATTTGGAGCATGGAGACGATTATCTCGAGATTGCAAGATAACCAAACAAAACTTTTAGTGGATTTCTACTTATTTTATTAAATATCATCTCCACCAAACAGGACAAGCTTGCATCTGTTATAGTTTTGGAGAAAAATGTGTTCATTTCATGTATGCGCGAAATGCCTTAAAAATGGCTTTAAAATGGATTTGGAGCATGGAGACGATTATCTCGGGATTGCAAGATAACCAAACAAAACTTTTAGTGGATTTCTACTTATTTTATTAAATATCATCTCCACCAAACAGGACAAGCTTGCATCTGTTATAGTTTTGGAGAAAAATGTGTTCATTTCATGTATGCGCGAAATGCCTTAAAAATGGCTTTAAAATGGATTTGGAGCATGGAGACGATTATCTCGGGATTGCAAGATAACCAAACAAAACTTTTAGTGGATTTCTACTTATTTTATTAAATATCATCTCCACCAAACAGGACAAGCTTGCATCTGTTATAGTTTTGGAGAAAAATGTGTTCATTTCATGTATGCGCGAAATGCCTTAAAAATGGCTTTAAAATGGATTTGGAGCATGGAGACGATTATCTCGGGATTGCAAGATAACCAAACAAAACTTTTAGTGGATTTCTACTTATTTTATTAAATATCATCTCCACCAAACAGGACAAGCTTGCATCTGTTATAGTTTTGGAGAAAAATGTGTTCATTTCATGTATGCGCGAAATGCCTTAAAAATGGCTTTAAAATGGATTTGGAGCATGGAGACGATTATCTCGGGATTGCAAGATAACCAAACAAAACTTTTAGTGGATTTCTACTTATTTTATTAAATATCATCTCCACCAAACAGGACAAGCTTGCATGTGTTATAGTTTTGGAGAAAAATGTGTTCATTTCATGTATGCGCAAAATGCCTTTGAAATGGCTTTAAAATGGATTTGGAGCATGGAGACGATTATCTTAGGATGGCAATATAAACAAACGAAACTTTTAGTAGATTTCTACTTATTTTATTAAATATTATCTCCACCAAACAGGACAAGCTTGCATCTGTTATAGTTTTGGAGAAAAATGTGTTCATTTCATGTATGCGCGAAATGCCTTAAAAATGGCTTTAAAATGGATTTGGAGCATGGAGACGATTATCTCGGGATTGCAAGATAACCAAACAAAACTTTTAGTGGATTTCTACTTATTTTATTAAATATCATCTCCACCAAACAGGACAAGCTTGCATCTGTTATAGTTTTGGAGAAAAATGTGTTCATTTCATGTATGCGCAAAATGCCTTTGAAATGGCTTTAAAATGGATTTGGAGCATGGAGACGATTATCTTAGGATGGCAATATAAACAAACGAAACTTTTAGTAGATTTCTACTTATTTTATTAAATATTATCTCCACCAAACAGGACAAGCTTGCATCTGTTATAGTTTTGGAGAAAAATGTGTTCATTTCATGTATGCGCGAAATGCCTTAAAAATGGCTTTAAAATGGATTTGGAGCATGGAGACGATTATCTCGGGATTGCAAGATAACCAAACAAAACTTTTAGTGGATTTCTACTTATTTTATTAAATATCATCTCCACCAAACAGGACAAGCTTGCATCTGTTATAGTTTTGGAGAAAAATGTGTTCATTTCATGTATGCGCGAAATGCCTTAAAAATGGCTTTAAAATGGATTTGGAGCATGGAGACGATTATCTCGAGATTGCAAGATAACCAAACAAAACTTTTAGTGGATATCTACTTATTTTATTAAATATCATCTCCACCAAACAGGACAAGCTTGCATCTGTTATAGTTTTGGAGAAAAATGTGTTCATTTCATGTATGCGCGAAATGCCTTAAAAATGGCTTTAAAATGGATTTGGAGCATGGAGACGATTATCTCGGGATTGCAAGATAACCAAACAAAACTTTTAGTGGATTTCTACTTATTTTATTAAATATCATCTCCACCAAACAGGACAAGCTTGCATCTGTTATAGTTTTGGAGAAAAATGTGTTCATTTCATGTATGCGCGAAATGCCTTAAAAATGGCTTTAAAATGGATTTGGAGCATGGAGACGATTATCTCGGGATTGCAAGATAACCAAACAAAACTTTTAGTGGATTTCTACTTATTTTATTAAATATCATCTCCACCAAACAGGACAAGCTTGCATCTGTTATAGTTTTGGAGAAAAATGTGTTCATTTCATGTATGCGCGAAATGCCTTAAAAATGGATTTAAAATGGATTTGGAGCATGGAGACGATTATCTCGGGATTGCAAGATAACCAAACAAAACTTTTAGTGGATTTCTACTTATTTTATTAAATATCATCTCCACCAAACAAGACAAGCTTGCATCTGTTATAGTTTTGGAGAAAAATGTGTTCATTTCATGTATGCGCGAAATGCCTTAAAAATGGCTTTAAAATGGATTTGGAGCATGGAGACGATTATCTCGGGATTGCAAGATAACCAAACAAAACTTTTAGTGGATTTCTACTTATTTTATTAAATATCATCTCCACCAAACAGGACAAGCTTGCATGTGTTATAGTTTTGGAGAAAAATGTGTTCATTTCATGTATGCGCAAAATGCCTTTGAAATGGCTTTAAAATGGATTTGGAGCATGGAGACGATTATCTCGGGATTGCAAGATAACCAAACAAAACTTTTAGTGGATTTCTACTTATTTTATTAAATATCATCTCCACCAAACAGGACAAGCTTGCATCTGTTATAGTTTTGGAGAAAAATGTGTTCATTTCATGTATGCGCGAAATGCCTTAAAAATGGCTTTAAAATGGATTTGGAGCATGGAGACGATTATCTCGGGATTGCAAGATAACCAAACAAAACTTTTAGTGTATTTCTACTTATTTTATTAAATATCATCTCCACCAAACAAGACAAGCTTGCATCTATTATAGTTTTGGAGAAAAATGTGTTCATTTCATGTATGCGCGAAATGCCTTAAAAATGGCTTTAAAATGGATTTGGAGCATGGAGACGATTATCTCGGGATTGCAATATAACCAAACAAAACTTTTAGTGGATTTCTACTTATTTTATTAAATATCATCTCCACCAAACAGGACAAGCTTGCATCTGTTATAGTTTTGGAGAAAAATGTGTTCATTTCATGTATGCGCGAAATGCCTTAAAAATGGCTTTAAAATTGATTTGGAGCATGGAGACGATTATCTCGGGATTGCAAGATAACCAAACAAAACTTTTAGTGGATTTCTACTTATTTTATTAAATATCATCTCCACCAAACAGGACAAGCTTGCATCTGGTATAGTTTTGGAGAAAAATGTGTTCATTTCATGTATGCGCGAAATGCCTTAAAAATGGCTTTAAAATGGATTTGGAGCATGGAGACGATTATCTCGGGATTGCAAGATAACCAAACAAAACTTTTAGTGGATTTCTACTTATTTTATTAAATATCATCTCCACCAAACAGGACAAGCTTGCATGTGTTATAGTTTTGGAGAAAAATGTGTTCATTTCATGTATGCGCAAAATGCCTTTGAAATGGCTTTAAAATGGATTTGGAGCATGGAGACGATTATCTTAGGATGGCAATATAAACAAACGAAACTTTTAGTAGATTTCTACTTATTTTATTAAATATTATCTCCACCAAACAGGACAAGCTTGCATCTGTTATAGTTTTGGAGAAAAATGTGTTCATTTCATGTATGCGCGAAATGCCTTAAAAATGGCTTTAAAATGGATTTGGAGCATGGAGACGATTATCTCGGGATTGCAAGATAACCAAACAAAACTTTTAGTGGATTTCTACTTATTTTATTAAATATCATCTCCACCAAACAGGACAAGCTTGCATCTGTTATAGTTTTGGAGAAAAATGTGTTCATTTCATGTATGCGCGAAATGCCTTAAAAATGGCTTTAAAATGGATTTGGAGCATGGAGACGATTATCTCGAGATTGCAAGATAACCAAACAAAACTTTTAGTGGATTTCTACTTATTTTATTAAATATTATCTCCACCAAACAGGACAAGCTTGCATCTGTTATAGTTTTGGAGAAAAATGTGTTCATTTCATGTATGCGCGAAATGCCTTAAAAATGGCTTTAAAATGGATTTGGAGCATGGAGACGATTATCTCGGGATTGCAAGATAACCAAACAAAACTTTTAGTGGATTTCTACTTATTTTATTAAATATCATCTCCACCAAACAGGACAAGCTTGCATCTGTTATAGTTTTGGAGAAAAATGTGTTCATTTCATGTATGCGCGAAATGCCTTTGAAATGGCTTTAAAATGGATTTGGAGCATGGAGACGATTATCTTAGGATGGCAATATAAACAAACGAAACTTTTAGTAGATTTCTACTTATTTTATTAAATATTATCTCCACCAAACAGGACAAGCTTGCATCTGTTATAGTTTTGGAGAAAAATGTGTTCATTTCATGTATGCGCGAAATGCCTTAAAAATGGCTTTAAAATGGATTTGGAGCATGGAGACGATTATCTCGGGATTGCAAGATAACCAAACAAAACTTTTAGTGGATTTCTACTTATTTTATTAAATATCATCTCCACCAAACAGGACAAGCTTGCATCTGTTATAGTTTTGGAGAAAAATGTGTTCATTTCATGTATGCGCGAAATGCCTTAAAAATGGCTTTAAAATGGATTTGGAGCATGGAGACGATTATCTCGAGATTGCAAGATAACCAAACAAAACTTTTAGTGGATTTCTACTTATTTTATTAAATATCATCTCCACCAAACAGGACAAGCTTGCATCTGTTATAGTTTTGGAGAAAAATGTGTTCATTTCATGTATGCGCGAAATGCCTTAAAAATGGCTTTAAAATGGATTTGGAGCATGGAGACGATTATCTCGGGATTGCAAGATAACCAAACAAAACTTTTAGTGGATTTCTACTTATTTTATTAAATATCATCTCCACCAAACAGGACAAGCTTGCATCTGTTATAGTTTTGGAGAAAAATGTGTTCATTTCATGTATGCGCGAAATGCCTTAAAAATGGCTTTAAAATGGATTTGGAGCATGGAGACGATTATCTCGGGATTGCAAGATAACCAAACAAAACTTTTAGTGGATTTCTACTTATTTTATTAAATATCATCTCCACCAAACAGGACAAGCTTGCATCTGTTATAGTTTTGGAGAAAAATGTGTTCATTTCATGTATGCGCGAAATGCCTTAAAAATGGCTTTAAAATGGATTTGGAGCATGGAGACGATTATCTCGGGATTGCAAGATAACCAAACAAAACTTTTAGTGGATTTCTACTTATTTTATTAAATATCATCTCCACCAAACAGGACAAGCTTGCATCTGTTATAGTTTTGGAGAAAAATGTGTTCATTTCATGTATGCGCGAAATGCCTTAAAAATGGCTTTAAAATGGATTTGGAGCATGGAGACGATTATCTCGGGATTGCAAGATAACCAAACAAAACTTTTAGTGGATTTCTACTTATTTTATTAAATATCATCTCCACCAAACAGGACAAGCTTGCATGTGTTATAGTTTTGGAGAAAAATGTGTTCATTTCATGTATGCGCAAAATGCCTTTGAAATGGCTTTAAAATGGATTTGGAGCATGGAGACGATTATCTTAGGATGGCAATATAAACAAACGAAACTTTTAGTAGATTTCTACTTATTTTATTAAATATTATCTCCACCAAACAGGACAAGCTTGCATCTGTTATAGTTTTGGAGAAAAATGTGTTCATTTCATGTATGCGCGAAATGCCTTAAAAATGGCTTTAAAATGGATTTGGAGCATGGAGACGATTATCTCGGGATTGCAAGATAACCAAACAAAACTTTTAGTGGATTTCTACTTATTTTATTAAATATCATCTCCACCAAACAGGACAAGCTTGCATCTGTTATAGTTTTGGAGAAAAATGTGTTCATTTCATGTATGCGCGAAATGCCTTAAAAATGGCTTTAAAATGGATTTGGAGCATGGAGACGATTATCTCGAGATTGCAAGATAACCAAACAAAACTTTTAGTGGATTTCTACTTATTTTATTAAATATCATCTCCACCAAACAGGACAAGCTTGCATCTGTTATAGTTTTGGAGAAAAATGTGTTCATTTCATGTATGCGCGAAATGCCTTAAAAATGGCTTTAAAATGGATTTGGAGCATGGAGACGATTATCTCGGGATTGCAAGATAACCAAACAAAACTTTTAGTGGATTTCTACTTATTTTATTAAATATCATCTCCACCAAACAGGACAAGCTTGCATCTGTTATAGTTTTGGAGAAAAATGTGTTCATTTTATGTATGCGCAAAATGCCTTTGAAATGGCTTTAAAATGGATTTGGAGCATGGAGACGATTATCTTAGGATGGCAATATAAACAAACGAAACTTTTAGTAGATTTCTACTTATTTTATTAAATATTATCTCCACCAAACAGGACAAGCTTGCATCTGTTATAGTTTTGGAGAAAAATGTGTTCATTTCATGTATGCGCGAAATGCCTTAAAAATGGCTTTAAAATGGATTTGGAGCATGGAGACGATTATCTCGGGATTGCAAGATAACCAAACAAAACTTTTAGTGGATTTCTACTTATTTTATTAAATATCATCTCCACCAAACAGGACAAGCTTGCATCTGTTATAGTTTTGGAGAAAAATGTGTTCATTTCATGTATGCGCGAAATGCCTTAAAAATGGCTTTAAAATGGATTTGGAGCATGGAGACGATTATCTCGGGATTGCAAGATAACCAAACAAAACTTTTAGTGGATTTCTACTTATTTTATTAAATATCATCTCCACCAAACAGGACAAGCTTGCATCTGTTATAGTTTTGGAGAAAAATGTGTTCATTTCATGTATGCGCGAAATGCCTTAAAAATGGCTTTAAAATGGATTTGGAGCATGGAGACGATTATCTCGGGATTGCAAGATAACCAAACAAAACTTTTAGTGGATTTCTACTTATTTTATTAAATATCATCTCCACCAAACAGGACAAGCTTGCATCTGTTATAGTTTTGGAGAAAAATGTGTTCATTTCATGTATGCGCGAAATGCCTTAAAAATGGCTTTAAAATGGATTTGGAGCATGGAGACGATTATCTCGGGATTGCAAGATAACCAAACAAAACTTTTAGTGGATTTCTACTTATTTTATTAAATATCATCTCCACCAAACAGGACAAGCTTGCATCTGTTATAGTTTTGGAGAAAAATGTGTTCATTTCATGTATGCGCAAAATGCCTTTGAAATGGCTTTAAAATGGATTTGGAGCATGGAGACGATTATCTCGGGATTGCAAGATAACCAAACAAAACTTTTAGTGGATTTCTACTTATTTTATTAAATATCATCTCCACCAAACAGGACAAGCTTGCATCTGTTATAGTTTTGGAGAAAAATGTGTTCATTTCATGTATGCGCGAAATGCCTTAAAAATGGCTTTAAAATGGATTTGGAGCATGGAGACGATTATCTCGGGATTGCAAGATAACCAAACAAAACTTTTAGTGTATTTCTACTTATTTTATTAAATATCATCTCCACCAAACAAGACAAGCTTGCATCTATTATAGTTTTGGAGAAAAATGTGTTCATTTCATGTATGCGCGAAATGCCTTAAAAATGGCTTTAAAATGGATTTGGAGCATGGAGACGATTATCTCGGGATTGCAATATAACCAAACAAAACTTTTAGTGGATTTCTACTTATTTTATTAAATATCATCTCCACCAAACAGGACAAGCTTGCATCTGTTATAGTTTTGGAGAAAAATGTGTTCATTTCATGTATGCGCGAAATGCCTTAAAAATGGCTTTAAAATTGATTTGGAGCATGGAGACGATTATCTCGGGATTGCAAGATAACCAAACAAAACTTTTAGTGGATTTCTACTTATTTTATTAAATATCATCTCCACCAAACAGGACAAGCTTGCATCTGGTATAGTTTTGGAGAAAAATGTGTTCATTTCATGTATGCGCGAAATGCCTTAAAAATGGCTTTAAAATGGATTTGGAGCATGGAGACGATTATCTCGGGATTGCAAGATAACCAAACAAAACTTTTAGTGGATTTCTACTTATTTTATTAAATATCATCTCCACCAAACAGGACAAGCTTGCATGTGTTATAGTTTTGGAGAAAAATGTGTTCATTTCATGTATGCGCAAAATGCCTTTGAAATGGCTTTAAAATGGATTTGGAGCATGGAGACGATTATCTTAGGATGGCAATATAAACAAACGAAACTTTTAGTAGATTTCTACTTATTTTATTAAATATTATCTCCACCAAACAGGACAAGCTTGCATCTGTTATAGTTTTGGAGAAAAATGTGTTCATTTCATGTATGCGCGAAATGCCTTAAAAATGGCTTTAAAATGGATTTGGAGCATGGAGACGATTATCTCGGGATTGCAAGATAACCAAACAAAACTTTTAGTGGATTTCTACTTATTTTATTAAATATCATCTCCACCAAACAGGACAAGCTTGCATCTGTTATAGTTTTGGAGAAAAATGTGTTCATTTCATGTATGCGCGAAATGCCTTAAAAATGGCTTTAAAATGGATTTGGAGCATGGAGACGATTATCTCGAGATTGCAAGATAACCAAACAAAACTTTTAGTGGATTTCTACTTATTTTATTAAATATTATCTCCACCAAACAGGACAAGCTTGCATCTGTTATAGTTTTGGAGAAAAATGTGTTCATTTCATGTATGCGCGAAATGCCTTAAAAATGGCTTTAAAATGGATTTGGAGCATGGAGACGATTATCTCGGGATTGCAAGATAACCAAACAAAACTTTTAGTGGATTTCTACTTATTTTATTAAATATCATCTCCACCAAACAGGACAAGCTTGCATCTGTTATAGTTTTGGAGAAAAATGTGTTCATTTCATGTATGCGCGAAATGCCTTTGAAATGGCTTTAAAATGGATTTGGAGCATGGAGACGATTATCTTAGGATGGCAATATAAACAAACGAAACTTTTAGTAGATTTCTACTTATTTTATTAAATATTATCTCCACCAAACAGGACAAGCTTGCATCTGTTATAGTTTTGGAGAAAAATGTGTTCATTTCATGTATGCGCGAAATGCCTTAAAAATGGCTTTAAAATGGATTTGGAGCATGGAGACGATTATCTCGGGATTGCAAGATAACCAAACAAAACTTTTAGTGGATTTCTACTTATTTTATTAAATATCATCTCCACCAAACAGGACAAGCTTGCATCTGTTATAGTTTTGGAGAAAAATGTGTTCATTTCATGTATGCGCGAAATGCCTTAAAAATGGCTTTAAAATGGATTTGGAGCATGGAGACGATTATCTCGAGATTGCAAGATAACCAAACAAAACTTTTAGTGGATTTCTACTTATTTTATTAAATATCATCTCCACCAAACAGGACAAGCTTGCATCTGTTATAGTTTTGGAGAAAAATGTGTTCATTTCATGTATGCGCGAAATGCCTTAAAAATGGCTTTAAAATGGATTTGGAGCATGGAGACGATTATCTCGGGATTGCAAGATAACCAAACAAAACTTTTAGTGGATTTCTACTTATTTTATTAAATATCATCTCCACCAAACAGGACAAGCTTGCATCTGTTATAGTTTTGGAGAAAAATGTGTTCATTTCATGTATGCGCGAAATGCCTTAAAAATGGCTTTAAAATGGATTTGGAGCATGGAGACGATTATCTCGGGATTGCAAGATAACCAAACAAAACTTTTAGTGGATTTCTACTTATTTTATTAAATATCATCTCCACCAAACAGGACAAGCTTGCATCTGTTATAGTTTTGGAGAAAAATGTGTTCATTTCATGTATGCGCGAAATGCCTTAAAAATGGCTTTAAAATGGATTTGGAGCATGGAGACGATTATCTCGGGATTGCAAGATAACCAAACAAAACTTTTAGTGGATTTCTACTTATTTTATTAAATATCATCTCCACCAAACAGGACAAGCTTGCATCTGTTATAGTTTTGGAGAAAAATGTGTTCATTTCATGTATGCGCGAAATGCCTTAAAAATGGCTTTAAAATGGATTTGGAGCATGGAGACGATTATCTCGGGATTGCAAGATAACCAAACAAAACTTTTAGTGGATTTCTACTTATTTTATTAAATATCATCTCCACCAAACAGGACAAGCTTGCATGTGTTATAGTTTTGGAGAAAAATGTGTTCATTTCATGTATGCGCAAAATGCCTTTGAAATGGCTTTAAAATGGATTTGGAGCATGGAGACGATTATCTTAGGATGGCAATATAAACAAACGAAACTTTTAGTAGATTTCTACTTATTTTATTAAATATTATCTCCACCAAACAGGACAAGCTTGCATCTGTTATAGTTTTGGAGAAAAATGTGTTCATTTCATGTATGCGCGAAATGCCTTAAAAATGGCTTTAAAATGGATTTGGAGCATGGAGACGATTATCTCGGGATTGCAAGATAACCAAACAAAACTTTTAGTGGATTTCTACTTATTTTATTAAATATCATCTCCACCAAACAGGACAAGCTTGCATCTGTTATAGTTTTGGAGAAAAATGTGTTCATTTCATGTATGCGCGAAATGCCTTAAAAATGGCTTTAAAATGGATTTGGAGCATGGAGACGATTATCTCGAGATTGCAAGATAACCAAACAAAACTTTTAGTGGATTTCTACTTATTTTATTAAATATTATCTCCACCAAACAGGACAAGCTTGCATCTGTTATAGTTTTGGAGAAAAATGTGTTCATTTCATGTATGCGCGAAATGCCTTAAAAATGGCTTTAAAATGGATTTGGAGCATGGAGACGATTATCTCGGGATTGCAAGATAACCAAACAAAACTTTTAGTGGATTTCTACTTATTTTATTAAATATCATCTCCACCAAACAGGACAAGCTTGCATCTGTTATAGTTTTGGAGAAAAATGTGTTCATTTCATGTATGCGCGAAATGCCTTTGAAATGGCTTTAAAATGGATTTGGAGCATGGAGACGATTATCTTAGGATGGCAATATAAACAAACGAAACTTTTAGTAGATTTCTACTTATTTTATTAAATATTATCTCCACCAAACAGGACAAGCTTGCATCTGTTATAGTTTTGGAGAAAAATGTGTTCATTTCATGTATGCGCGAAATGCCTTAAAAATGGCTTTAAAATGGATTTGGAGCATGGAGACGATTATCTCGGGATTGCAAGATAACCAAACAAAACTTTTAGTGGATTTCTACTTATTTTATTAAATATCATCTCCACCAAACAGGACAAGCTTGCATCTGTTATAGTTTTGGAGAAAAATGTGTTCATTTCATGTATGCGCGAAATGCCTTAAAAATGGCTTTAAAATGGATTTGGAGCATGGAGACGATTATCTCGAGATTGCAAGATAACCAAACAAAACTTTTAGTGGATTTCTACTTATTTTATTAAATATCATCTCCACCAAACAGGACAAGCTTGCATCTGTTATAGTTTTGGAGAAAAATGTGTTCATTTCATGTATGCGCGAAATGCCTTAAAAATGGCTTTAAAATGGATTTGGAGCATGGAGACGATTATCTCGGGATTGCAAGATAACCAAACAAAACTTTTAGTGGATTTCTACTTATTTTATTAAATATCATCTCCACCAAACAGGACAAGCTTGCATCTGTTATAGTTTTGGAGAAAAATGTGTTCATTTCATGTATGCGCGAAATGCCTTAAAAATGGCTTTAAAATGGATTTGGAGCATGGAGACGATTATCTCGGGATTGCAAGATAACCAAACAAAACTTTTAGTGGATTTCTACTTATTTTATTAAATATCATCTCCACCAAACAGGACAAGCTTGCATCTGTTATAGTTTTGGAGAAAAATGTGTTCATTTCATGTATGCGCGAAATGCCTTAAAAATGGCTTTAAAATGGATTTGGAGCATGGAGACGATTATCTCGGGATTGCAAGATAACCAAACAAAACTTTTAGTGGATTTCTACTTATTTTATTAAATATCATCTCCACCAAACAGGACAAGCTTGCATCTGTTATAGTTTTGGAGAAAAATGTGTTCATTTCATGTATGCGCGAAATGCCTTAAAAATGGCTTTAAAATGGATTTGGAGCATGGAGACGATTATCTCGGGATTGCAAGATAACCAAACAAAACTTTTAGTGGATTTCTACTTATTTTATTAAATATCATCTCCACCAAACAGGACAAGCTTGCATGTGTTATAGTTTTGGAGAAAAATGTGTTCATTTCATGTATGCGCAAAATGCCTTTGAAATGGCTTTAAAATGGATTTGGAGCATGGAGACGATTATCTTAGGATGGCAATATAAACAAACGAAACTTTTAGTAGATTTCTACTTATTTTATTAAATATTATCTCCACCAAACAGGACAAGCTTGCATCTGTTATAGTTTTGGAGAAAAATGTGTTCATTTCATGTATGCGCGAAATGCCTTAAAAATGGCTTTAAAATGGATTTGGAGCATGGAGACGATTATCTCGGGATTGCAAGATAACCAAACAAAACTTTTAGTGGATTTCTACTTATTTTATTAAATATCATCTCCACCAAACAGGACAAGCTTGCATCTGTTATAGTTTTGGAGAAAAATGTGTTCATTTCATGTATGCGCGAAATGCCTTAAAAATGGCTTTAAAATGGATTTGGAGCATGGAGACGATTATCTCGAGATTGCAAGATAACCAAACAAAACTTTTAGTGGATTTCTACTTATTTTATTAAATATCATCTCCACCAAACAGGACAAGCTTGCATCTGTTATAGTTTTGGAGAAAAATGTGTTCATTTCATGTATGCGCGAAATGCCTTAAAAATGGCTTTAAAATGGATTTGGAGCATGGAGACGATTATCTCGGGATTGCAAGATAACCAAACAAAACTTTTAGTGGATTTCTACTTATTTTATTAAATATCATCTCCACCAAACAGGACAAGCTTGCATCTGTTATAGTTTTGGAGAAAAATGTGTTCATTTTATGTATGCGCAAAATGCCTTTGAAATGGCTTTAAAATGGATTTGGAGCATGGAGACGATTATCTTAGGATGGCAATATAAACAAACGAAACTTTTAGTAGATTTCTACTTATTTTATTAAATATTATCTCCACCAAACAGGACAAGCTTGCATCTGTTATAGTTTTGGAGAAAAATGTGTTCATTTCATGTATGCGCGAAATGCCTTAAAAATGGCTTTAAAATGGATTTGGAGCATGGAGACGATTATCTCGGGATTGCAAGATAACCAAACAAAACTTTTAGTGGATTTCTACTTATTTTATTAAATATCATCTCCACCAAACAGGACAAGCTTGCATCTGTTATAGTTTTGGAGAAAAATGTGTTCATTTCATGTATGCGCGAAATGCCTTAAAAATGGCTTTAAAATGGATTTGGAGCATGGAGACGATTATCTCGGGATTGCAAGATAACCAAACAAAACTTTTAGTGGATTTCTACTTATTTTATTAAATATCATCTCCACCAAACAGGACAAGCTTGCATCTGTTATAGTTTTGGAGAAAAATGTGTTCATTTCATGTATGCGCGAAATGCCTTAAAAATGGCTTTAAAATGGATTTGGAGCATGGAGACGATTATCTCGGGATTGCAAGATAACCAAACAAAACTTTTAGTGGATTTCTACTTATTTTATTAAATATCATCTCCACCAAACAGGACAAGCTTGCATCTGTTATAGTTTTGGAGAAAAATGTGTTCATTTCATGTATGCGCGAAATGCCTTAAAAATGGCTTTAAAATGGATTTGGAGCATGGAGACGATTATCTCGGGATTGCAAGATAACCAAACAAAACTTTTAGTGGATTTCTACTTATTTTATTAAATATCATCTCCACCAAACAGGACAAGCTTGCATCTGTTATAGTTTTGGAGAAAAATGTGTTCATTTCATGTATGCGCGAAATGCCTTAAAAATGGCTTTAAAATGGATTTGGAGCATGGAGACGATTATCTCGGGATTGCAAGATAACCAAACAAAACTTTTAGTGGATTTCTACTTATTTTATTAAATATCATCTCCACCAAACAGGACAAGCTTGCATGTGTTATAGTTTTGGAGAAAAATGTGTTCATTTCATGTATGCGCAAAATGCCTTTGAAATGGCTTTAAAATGGATTTGGAGCATGGAGACGATTATCTTAGGATGGCAATATAAACAAACGAAACTTTTAGTAGATTTCTACTTATTTTATTAAATATTATCTCCACCAAACAGGACAAGCTTGCATCTGTTATAGTTTTGGAGAAAAATGTGTTCATTTCATGTATGCGCGAAATGCCTTAAAATGGCTTTAAAATGGATTTGGAGCATGGAGACGATTATCTCGAGATTGCAAGATAACCAAACAAAACTTTTAGTGGATTTCTACTTATTTTATTAAATATCATCTCCACCAAACAGGACAAGCTTGCATCTGTTATAGTTTTGGAGAAAAATGTGTTCATTTCATGTATGCGCGAAATGCCTTAAAAATGGCTTTAAAATGGATTTGGAGCATGGAGACGATTATCTCGGGATTGCAAGATAACCAAACAAAACTTTTAGTGGATTTCTACTTATTTTATTAAATATCATCTCCACCAAACAGGACAAGCTTGCATCTGTTATAGTTTTGGAGAAAAATGTGTTCATTTCATGTATGCGCGAAATGCCTTAAAAATGGCTTTAAAATGGATTTGGAGCATGGAGACGATTATCTCGAGATTGCAAGATAACCAAACAAAACTTTTAGTGGATTTCTACTTATTTTATTAAATATCATCTCCACCAAACAGGACAAGCTTGCATCTGTTATAGTTTTGGAGAAAAATGTGTTCATTTCATGTATGCGCGAAATGCCTTAAAAATGGCTTTAAAATGGATTTGGAGCATGGAGACGATTATCTCGGGATTGCAAGATAACCAAACAAAACTTTTAGTGGATTTCTACTTATTTTATTAAATATCATCTCCACCAAACAGGACAAGCTTGCATCTGTTATAGTTTTGGAGAAAAATGTGTTCATTTCATGTATGCGCGAAATGCCTTAAAAATGGCTTTAAAATGGATTTGGAGCATGGAGACGATTATCTCGGGATTGCAAGATAACCAAACAAAACTTTTAGTGGATTTCTACTTATTTTATTAAATATCATCTCCACCAAACAGGACAAGCTTGCATCTGTTATAGTTTTGGAGAAAAATGTGTTCATTTCATGTATGCGCGAAATGCCTTAAAAATGGCTTTAAAATGGATTTGGAGCATGGAGACGATTATCTCGGGATTGCAAGATAACCAAACAAAACTTTTAGTGGATTTCTACTTATTTTATTAAATATCATCTCCACCAAACAGGACAAGCTTGCATCTGTTATAGTTTTGGAGAAAAATGTGTTCATTTCATGTATGCGCGAAATGCCTTAAAAATGGCTTTAAAATGGATTTGGAGCATGGAGACGATTATCTCGGGATTGCAAGATAACCAAACAAAACTTTTAGTGGATTTCTACTTATTTTATTAAATATCATCTCCACCAAACAGGACAAGCTTGCATGTGTTATAGTTTTGGAGAAAAATGTGTTCATTTCATGTATGCGCAAAATGCCTTTGAAATGGCTTTAAAATGGATTTGGAGCATGGAGACGATTATCTTAGGATGGCAATATAAACAAACGAAACTTTTAGTAGATTTCTACTTATTTTATTAAATATTATCTCCACCAAACAGGACAAGCTTGCATCTGTTATAGTTTTGGAGAAAAATGTGTTCATTTCATGTATGCGCGAAATGCCTTAAAAATGGCTTTAAAATGGATTTGGAGCATGGAGACGATTATCTCGGGATTGCAAGATAACCAAACAAAACTTTTAGTGGATTTCTACTTATTTTATTAAATATCATCTCCACCAAACAGGACAAGCTTGCATCTGTTATAGTTTTGGAGAAAAATGTGTTCATTTCATGTATGCGCGAAATGCCTTAAAAATGGCTTTAAAATGGATTTGGAGCATGGAGACGATTATCTCGAGATTGCAAGATAACCAAACAAAACTTTTAGTGGATTTCTACTTATTTTATTAAATATCATCTCCACCAAACAGGACAAGCTTGCATCTGTTATAATTTTGGAGAAAAATGTGTTCATTTCATGTATGCGCGAAATGCCTTAAAAATGGCTTTAAAATGGATTTGGAGCATGGAGACGATTATCTCGGGATTGCAAGATAACCAAACAAAACTTTTAGTGGATTTCTACTTATTTTATTAAATATCATCTCCACCAAACAGGACAAGCTTGCATCTGTTATAGTTTTGGAGAAAAATGTGTTCATTTCATGTATGCGCAAAATGCCTTTGAAATGGCTTTAAAATGGATTTGGAGCATGGAGACGATTATCTTAGGATGGCAATATAAACAAACGAAACTTTTAGTAGATTTCTACTTATTTTATTAAATATTATCTCCACCAAACAGGACAAGCTTGCATCTGTTATAGTTTTGGAGAAAAATGTGTTCATTTCATGTATGCGCGAAATGCCTTAAAAATGGCTTTAAAATGGATTTGGAGCATGGAGACAATTATCTCGGGATTGCAAGATAACCAAACAAAACTTTTAGTGGATTTCTACTTATTTTATTAAATATCATCTCCACCAAACAGGACAAGCTTGCATCTGTTATAGTTTTGGAGAAAAATGTGTTCATTTCATGTATGCGCGAAATGCCTTAAAAATGGCTTTAAAATGGATTTGGAGCATGGAGACGATTATCTCGGGATTGCAAGATAACCAAACAAAACTTTTAGTGGATTTCTACTTATTTTATTAAATATCATCTCCACCAAACAGGACAAGCTTGCATCTGTTATAGTTTTGGAGAAAAATGTGTTCATTTCATGTATGCGCGAAATGCCTTAAAAATGGCTTTAAAATGGATTTGGAGCATGGAGACGATTATCTCGGGATTGCAAGATAACCAAACAAAACTTTTAGTGGATTTCTACTTATTTTATTAAATATCATCTCCACCAAACAGGACAAGCTTGCATCTGTTATAGTTTTGGAGAAAAATGTGTTCATTTCATGTATGCGCGAAATGCCTTAAAAATGGCTTTAAAATGGATTTGGAGCATGGAGACGATTATCTCGGGATTGCAAGATAACCAAACAAAACTTTTAGTAGATTTCTACTTATTTTATTAAATATCATCTCCACCAAACAGGACAAGCTTGCATCTGTTATAGTTTTGGAGAAAAATGTGTTCATTTCATGTATGCGCGAAATGCCTTAAAAATGGCTTTAAAATGGATTTGGAGCATGGAGACGATTATCTCGGGATTGCAAGATAACCAAACAAAACTTTTAGTGGATTTCTACTTATTTTATTAAATATCATCTCCACCAAACAGGACAAGCTTGCATGTGTTATAGTTTTGGAGAAAAATGTGTTCATTTCATGTATGCGCAAAATGCCTTTGAAATGGCTTTAAAATGGATTTGGAGCATGGAGACGATTATCTTAGGATGGCAATATAAACAAACGAAACTTTTAGTAGATTTCTACTTATTTTATTAAATATTATCTCCACCAAACAGGACAAGCTTGCATCTGTTATAGTTTTGGAGAAAAATGTGTTCATTTCATGTATGCGCGAAATGCCTTAAAAATGGCTTTAAAATGGATTTGGAGCATGGAGACGATTATCTCGGGATTGCAAGATAACCAAACAAAACTTTTAGTGGATTTCTACTTATTTTATTAAATATCATCTCCACCAAACAGGACAAGCTTGCATCTGTTATAGTTTTGGAGAAAAATGTGTTCATTTCATGTATGCGCGAAATGCCTTAAAAATGGCTTTAAAATGGATTTGGAGCATGGAGACGATTATCTCGAGATTGCAAGATAACCAAACAAAACTTTTAGTGGATTTCTACTTATTTTATTAAATATCATCTCCACCAAACAGGACAAGCTTGCATCTGTTATAATTTTGGAGAAAAATGTGTTCATTTCATGTATGCGCGAAATGCCTTAAAAATGGCTTTAAAATGGATTTGGAGCATGGAGACGATTATCTCGGGATTGCAAGATAACCAAACAAAACTTTTAGTGGATTTCTACTTATTTTATTAAATATCATCTCCACCAAACAGGACAAGCTTGCATCTGTTATAGTTTTGGAGAAAAATGTGTTCATTTCATGTATGCGCAAAATGCCTTTGAAATGGCTTTAAAATGGATTTGGAGCATGGAGACGATTATCTTAGGATGGCAATATAAACAAACGAAACTTTTAGTAGATTTCTACTTATTTTATTAAATATTATCTCCACCAAACAGGACAAGCTTGCATCTGTTATAGTTTTGGAGAAAAATGTGTTCATTTCATGTATGCGCGAAATGCCTTAAAAATGGCTTTAAAATGGATTTGGAGCATGGAGACGATTATCTCGGGATTGCAAGATAACCAAACAAAACTTTTAGTGGATTTCTACTTATTTTATTAAATATCATCTCCACCAAACAGGACAAGCTTGCATCTGTTATAGTTTTGGAGAAAAATGTGTTCATTTCATGTATGCGCGAAATGCCTTAAAAATGGCTTTAAAATGGATTTGGAGCATGGAGACGATTATCTCGGGATTGCAAGATAACCAAACAAAACTTTTAGTGGATTTCTACTTATTTTATTAAATATCATCTCCACCAAACAGGACAAGCTTGCATCTGTTATAGTTTTGGAGAAAAATGTGTTCATTTCATGTATGCGCGAAATGCCTTAAAAATGGCTTTAAAATGGATTTGGAGCATGGAGACGATTATCTCGGGATTGCAAGATAACCAAACAAAACTTTTAGTGGATTTCTACTTATTTTATTAAATATCATCTCCACCAAACAGGACAAGCTTGCATCTGTTATAGTTTTGGAGAAAAATGTGTTCATTTCATGTATGCGCGAAATGCCTTAAAAATGGCTTTAAAATGGATTTGGAGCATGGAGACGATTATCTCGGGATTGCAAGATAACCAAACAAAACTTTTAGTGGATTTCTACTTATTTTATTAAATATCATCTCCACCAAACAGGACAAGCTTGCATCTGTTATAGTTTTGGAGAAAAATGTGTTCATTTCATGTATGCGCGAAATGCCTTAAAAATGGCTTTAAAATGGATTTGGAGCATGGAGACGATTATCTCGGGATTGCAAGATAACCAAACAAAACTTTTAGTGGATTTCTACTTATTTTATTAAATATCATCTCCACCAAACAGGACAAGCTTGCATGTGTTATAGTTTTGGAGAAAAATGTGTTCATTTCATGTATGCGCAAAATGCCTTTGAAATGGCTTTAAAATGGATTTGGAGCATGGAGACGATTATCTTAGGATGGCAATATAAACAAACGAAACTTTTAGTAGATTTCTACTTATTTTATTAAATATTATCTCCACCAAACAGGACAAGCTTGCATCTGTTATAGTTTTGGAGAAAAATGTGTTCATTTCATGTATGCGCGAAATGCCTTAAAATGGCTTTAAAATGGATTTGGAGCATGGAGACGATTATCTCGAGATTGCAAGATAACCAAACAAAACTTTTAGTGGATTTCTACTTATTTTATTAAATATCATCTCCACCAAACAGGACAAGCTTGCATCTGTTATAGTTTTGGAGAAAAATGTGTTCATTTCATGTATGCGCGAAATGCCTTAAAAATGGCTTTAAAATGGATTTGGAGCATGGAGACGATTATCTCGGGATTGCAAGATAACCAAACAAAACTTTTAGTGGATTTCTACTTATTTTATTAAATATCATCTCCACCAAACAGGACAAGCTTGCATCTGTTATAGTTTTGGAGAAAAATGTGTTCATTTCATGTATGCGCGAAATGCCTTAAAAATGGCTTTAAAATGGATTTGGAGCATGGAGACGATTATCTCGGGATTGCAAGATAACCAAACAAAACTTTTAGTGGATTTCTACTTATTTTATTAAATATCATCTCCACCAAACAGGACAAGCTTGCATCTGTTATAGTTTTGGAGAAAAATGTGTTCATTTCATGTATGCGCGAAATGCCTTAAAAATGGCTTTAAAATGGATTTGGAGCATGGAGACGATTATCTCGGGATTGCAATATAACCAAACAAAACTTTTAGTGGATTTCTACTTATTTTATTAAATATCATCTCCACCAAACAGGACAAGCTTGCATCTGTTATAGTTTTGGAGAAAAATGTGTTCATTTCATGTATGCGCGAAATGCCTTAAAAATGGCTTTAAAATGGATTTGGAGCATGGAGACGATTATCTCGGGATTGCAAGATAACCAAACAAAACTTTTAGTGGATTTCTACTTATTTTATTAAATATCATCTCCACCAAACAGGACAAGCTTGCATCTGTTATAGTTTTGGAGAAAAATGTGTTCATTTCATGTATGCGCGAAATGCCTTAAAAATGGCTTTAAAATGGATTTGGAGCATGGAGACGATTATCTCGGGATTGCAAGATAACCAAACAAAACTTTTAGTGGATTTCTACTTATTTTATTAAATATCATCTCCACCAAACAGGACAAGCTTGCATCTGTTATAGTTTTGGAGAAAAATGTGTTCATTTCATGTATGCGCGAAATGCCTTAAAATGGCTTTAAAATGGATTTGGAGCATGGAGACGATTATCTCGGGATTGCAAGATAACCAAACAAAACTTTTAGTGGATTTCTACTTATTTTATTAAATATCATCTCCACCAAACAGGACAAGCTTGCATCTGTTATAGTTTTGGAGAAAAATGTGTTCATTTCATGTATGCGCGAAATGCCTTAAAAATGGCTTTAAAATGGATTTGGAGCATGGAGACGATTATCTCGGGATTGCAATATAACCAAACAAAACTTTTAGTGGATTT